>NW_019272089.1:24368-36999 GCF_002738345.1 Cucurbita maxima | reverse complement strand
CGTTTTTCAAAAGTTTTGTGAGGAATGATAAGGCTTGATGATTTAGAATATTATTTCTAAGATATGGAGTGCATAAAACAGTAAAAGAGTTCTTCAAATCGAACCCTACTTCGGAAACCAAAATCTGGGAAGTTTGAAGTACGTGCTAAAAAAACCGAGTCACGATCGTCATTTTTCAAAATTTTTGTGAGGAATGATAAGGCTTGATGATTTAGAATATTATTTCAACGAAACGGAGTGCATAAAACAGTAAAAGAGTTCCACAAATCGAACCCTACTTCGGAAACCCAAATCTAAGAAGTTTGAAGTACGTGCTAAAAAAACCGTGTCACGATCGACGTTTTTCGAAAGTTTTTTGAGGAATGATAAGTCTTGATGATTTAGAATGTTATTTCTAAGAAACGGAGTGCATAAAACCGTCAACAGAGTTCTTCAAATCGAACCCTACTTTAGAAACCGAAATCTTGGAAGTTTGAAGTACGTGCTAAAAAAACCGAGTCACGATCGTGGTTTTTCGAAAGTTTTGTGAGGAATGATAAGGCTTGATGATTTAGAATATTATTTCTAAGAAACGGAGTGCATAAAACCGTCAACAGAGTTCTTCAAATCGAACCGTACTTCGGAAACCAAAATCTGGGAAGTTTGAAGTACGTGTTAAAAAACCCGAGTCACGATCGTCGTTTTTCAAAAGTTTTGTGAGGAATGATAAGGCTTGATGATTTAGAATATTATTTCTAAGAAACAGAGTGCATAAAACCGGCAACACAGTTCTTCAAATCGAACCCTACTTCGGAAACAAAAATCTGGGAAGTTTGAAGTACGTGCTAAAAAAACCGAGTCACGATCGTCGTTTTTCGAAAGTTTTGTGATGAATGATAAGGCTTGATGATTTAGAATATTATTTCAACGAAACGGAGTGCATAAAACAGTAAAAGAGTTCCACAAATCGAACACTACTTTGGAAACCCAAATCTAGGAAGTTTAAAGTACGTGCTAAAAAAACCGTGTCACGATCGACGTTTTTCGAAAGTTTTTTGAGGAATGATAAGACTTGATGATTTAGAATGTTATTTCTAAGAAACGGAGTGCATAAAACCGTGAATAGAGTTCTTCAACTCGAACCCCTACTTCGGAAACCCAAATCGTGGAAATTGGAATTACGTGCGAACAAAACCGAGTCACGATCATCGTTTTTCGAAAGTTTTGTGAGGAATTATAAGGCTTGATGATTTATCATATTATTTCTAAGAAACGAAGTGCATAAAAACGTCAACAGAATTCTTCAAATCGAACCCTATTTCGGAAACCCAAATCGTGGAAGTTTGAAGTGCGTGGTAAAAAAACCGAGTCACGATCGTCGTTTTTCGAAATTTTTTTGAGGAATGATAAGGCTTGATGATTTAGAATATTATTTCTAAGAAACGGAGTGCATAAAACCGTCAACAGAGTTCTTCAGATTGAACCCTACATCGGAAACCAAAATCTGGGAAGTTTGAAGTACGTGTTAAAAAAATCGAGTCACGATCGTCGTTTTTCGAAAGTTTTGTGAGGAATGATAAGGCTTGTTGATTTAGAATATTATTTCTAAGAAACGGAGTGCATAAAACCGTCAACAGAGTTCTTCAAATCGAACCCTACTTCGGAAATCGAAATCTGGGAAGTTTGAAGTACGTGCTAAAAAAACCGAGTCACTATCGTCGTTTTTGAAAATTTTGTGAGGAATGATAAGGCTTGATGATTTAGAATATTATTTCTAAGAAACGGAGTGCATAAAACAGTAAAAGAGTTCTTCAAATCGAACCCTACTTCGGAAACCCAAATCTGAGATGTTTGAAGTACGTGCTAAAAAAACCGAGTCACGATCGTCGTTTTTCCAAAGTTTTGTGAGGAATGATAAGACTTGATGGTTTAGAATATTATTTCAAAGAAACGGAGTGCATAAAACAGCTACAAATCGAACCCTACTTCGGAAACCCAAATCTGGGAAGTTTGAAGTACATGCTAAAATAACAGTGTCACGATCGACGTTTTTCGAAAGTTTTTTGAGGAATGATAAGTCTTGATGATTTAGAATGTTATTTCTAAGAAACAGAGTGCATAAAACCGGCAACAGAGTTCTTCAAATCGAACCCTTCTTCGGAAACCCAAATATGGGAAGTTTGAAGTACGTGCTAAAAAAACCGAGTCACGATCGTCGTTTTTCGAAATTTTTTTAAGGAATAATAAGGCTTGATGATTTAGAATATTATTTCTAATAAAGGAAGTGCATAAAACAGTAAAAGAGTTCTTCAAATCGAACATTACTTCGGAAACCCAAATCTGGGAAGTTTGAAGTACGTGCTAAAAAAACCGAGTCACGATCGTCGTTTTTCGAAGGTTTTGTGAGGAATGATAAGGCTTGATGATTTATCATATTATTTCTAAGAAACGGAGTGCATAAAACCGTCAACAGTGTTCTTCAAATCGAACCCTACTTCGGAAACCCAAATCGTGGAAGTTTGAAGTACGTGCTAAAAAAACCGAGTCACGATCGTCGTTTTTCGAAGGTTTTGTGAGGAATGATAAGGCTTGATGATTTATCATATTATTTCTAAGAAACGGAGTGCATAAAACCGTCAACAGAATTCTTCAAATCGAACCCTACTTCGAATGATAAGGCTTGATGATTTAGAATATTATTTCTAAGAAACGGAGTGCATAAAAAAGTAAAAAAGTTCTTTAAATCGAACCTTACTTCGGAAACCCAAATCTGGAAAGTTTGAAGTACGTGCTAAAAAAACCGAGTCACGATTGTCGTTTTTCGAGGGTTTTGTGAGGAATGATAAGGCTTCATGATTTATCATATTATTTTTGGGAAACGGAGTGCATAAAACCGTCAACAGAGTTCTTCAACTCGAACCCTACTTCGGAAACCCAAATCGTGGAAATTGGAATTACGTGCGAACAAAACCGAGTCACGATCATCGTTTTTCGAAAGTTTTGTGAGGAATGATAAGGCTTGATGATTTATCATATTATTTCTAAGAAACGAAGTGCATAAAAACGTCAACAGAATTCTTCAAATCGAACCCTACTTCGGAAACCCAAATCGTGGAAGTTTGAAGTACGTGCTAAAAAAACCGAGTCACGATCGTCGTTTTTCGAAAGTTTTGTGAGGAATGATAAGGCTTGATGATTTATCATATTATTTCTAAGAAACGGAGTGCATAAAACCGTCAACAGAGTTCTTCAAATCGAACCCTACTTCGGAAACCCAAATCGTGGAAGTTTGAAGTACGTGCTAAAAAAACCGAGTCACGATCGTCGTTTTTCGAAAGTTTTGTGAGGAATGATAAGGCTTGATGATTTATCATATTATTTCTAAGAAACGGAGTGCATAAAACCGTCAACAGAGTTCTTCAAATCGAACCCTACTTCGGAAATCGAAATCTGGGAAGTTTGAAGTACGTGCTAAAAAAACCGAGTCACTATCGTCGTTTTTGAAAATTTTGTGAGGAATGATAAGACTTGATGATTTAGAATATTATTTCTAAGAAACGGAGTGCATAAAATAGTAAAAGAGTTCTTCAAATCGAACCCTACTTCGGAAACCCAAATCTGAGATGTTTGAAGTACGTGCTAAAAAAACCGAGTCACGATCGTCGTTTTTCCAAAGTTTTGTGAGGAATGATAAGACTTGATGGTTTAGAATATTATTTCAAAGAAACGGAGTGCATAAAACAGTAAAAGAGTTCTACAAATCGAACCCTACTTCGGAAACCCAAATCTGGGAAGTTTGAAATACGTGCTAAAATAACCGTGTCACGATCGACGTTTTTCGAAAGTTTTTTGAGGAATGATAAGTCTTGATGATTTAGAATGTTATTTCTAAGAGACAGAGTGCATAAAACCGGCAACAGAGTTCTTCAAATCGAACCCTTCTTCGGAAACCCAAATATGGGAAGTTTGAAGTACGTGCTAAAAAAACCGAGTCACGATCGTCGTTTTTCGAAATTTTTTTAAGGAATTATAAGGCTTGATGATTTAGAATATTATTTCTAAGAAAGGAAGTGCATAAAACAGTAAAAGAGTTCTTCAAATCGAACATTACTTCGGAAACCCAAATCTGGGAAGTTTGAAGTACGTGCTAAAAAAACCTAGTCACGATCGTCGTTTTTCGAGGGTTTTGTGAGGAATGATAAGGCTTGATGATTTATCATATTATTTCTAGGAAACGGAGTGCATAAAACCGTCAACAGAGTTCTTCAAATCGAACCCTACTTCGGAAACCCGAAATCTGGGAAGTTTGAAGTACGTGCTAAAAAAACCGAGTCACGATCGTCATTTTTCGAAATTTTTTTGAGGAATGATAAGGCTTGATGATTTAGAATATTATTTCTAAGAAACGGAGTGCATAAAACCGTCAACAGAGTTCTTCAGATTGAACCCTACATCGGAAACCCAAATCTGGGAAGTTTGAAGTACGTGTTAAAAAAATCGATTCACGATCGTTGTTTTTCGAAAGTTTTGTGAGGAATGATAAGGCTTGTTGATTTAGAATATTATTTCTAAGAAACGGAGTGCATAAAACCGTCAACAGAGTTCTTCAAATCGAACCCTACTTCGGAAATCGAAATCTGGGAAGTTTGAAGTACGTGCTAAAAAAACCGAGTCACTATCGTCGTTTTTGAAAATTTTGTGAGGAATGATAAGGCTTGATGATTTAGAATATTATTTCAAAGAAACGGAGTGCATAAAATAGTAAAAGAGTTCTTCAAATCGAACCCTACTTCGGAAACCCAAATCTGAGATGTTTGAAGTACGTGCTAAAAAAACCGAGTCACGATCGTCGTTTTTCCAAAGTTTTGTGAGGAATGATAAGACTTGATGGTTTAGAATATTATTTCAAAGAAACGGAGTGCATAAAACAGTAAAAGAGTTCTACAAATCGAACCCTACTTCAAAAACCCAAATCTGTGAAGTTTGAAGCACGTGCTAAAAAAATCGTGTCACGATCGACGTTTTTCGAAAGTTTTTTGAGGAATGATAAGTCTTGATGATTTTGAATATTATTTCTAAGAAACAGAGTGCATAACAAAGTAAAAGAGTTCTACAAATCGAACTATTCTTCGGAAACCCAAATCTAGGAAGTTTGAAGTACGTGCAAAAAAAACTGAGTCACGATCGTCGTTTTCGGAAAGTTTTGTGAGGAATGATAATGCTTGATGATTTATCATATTATTTCTAAGAAAAGGAGTGCATAAATCCGTCAACAGAGTTCTTCAAATCGAACCCTACTTCGGAAACCCAAATCGTGAAAGTTTGAAGTACGTGCTAAAAAAACCGAGTCACGATCGTTGTTTTCGGAAACTTTTGCCAGGGATGATAAGGTTTGATGATTTATCATATTATCTCTAAGAAACGGAGTGCATAAAACCGTCAACAGAGTTCTTCAAATCGAACCCTACTTCGGAAACCCAAATCGGGAAAGTTTGAAGTACGTGCTAAAAAAACCGAGTCACGATCGTCGTTTTTGGAAACTTTTGTGAGGAATGATAAGGTTTGATGATTTATCATATTATCTCTAAGAAACGGAGTGCATAAAACCGTCAACAGAGTTCTTCAAATCGAACCCTACTTCGGAAAACCAAATCGTGGAAGTTTGAAGTACGTGCTAAAAAAACCGATTCACAATCGTCGTTTTTCGAAAGTTTTGTGAGGAATGATAAGGCTTGATAATTTATCATATTATTTCTAAGAAACGGAGTGCATAAAACCGTCAACAGAGTTCTTCAAATCGAACCCTACTTCGGAAACCCAAATGTGGAAGTTTGAAGTACGTGCTAAAAAAACCGAGTCACGATCGTCGTTTTTCGAAGGTTTTGTGAGGAATGATAAGGCTTGATGATTTATCATATTATCTCTAACGATCGTCGTTTTTCGAAGGTTTTGTGAGGAATGATAAGGCTTGATGATTTATCATATTATCTCTAAGAAACGGAGTGCATAAAACCGTCAACAGAGTTCTTCAAATCGAACCCTACTTCGGAAACTCAAATCGTGGAAGTTTGAAGTACGTGCTAAAAATATCGAGTCACGATCGTCGTTTTTGGAAACTTTTGTGAGGAATGATAAAGTTTGATGATTTATCATATTATCTCTAAGAAACGGAGTGCATAAAACCGTCAACAGAGTTCTACAAATCGAACCCTACTTCGAAAACCCAAATCGTGGAAGTTTGAAGTACGTGCTAAAAAAACCGATTCACAATCGTCGTTTTTCGAAAGTTTTGTGAGGAATGATAAGGCTTGATGATTTATCATATTATTTCTAAGAAACGGAGTGCATAAAACCGTCAACAGAGTTCTTCAAATCGAACCCTACTTCGGAAACCCAAATCTGGGAAGTTTGAAGTACGTGCTAAAAAAACCGAGTCACGATCGTCGTTTTTCGAAGGTTTTGTGAGGAATGATAAGGCTTGATGATTTATCATATTATCTCTAAGAAACGGAGTGCATAAAACTGTCAACAGAGTTCTTCAAATCGAACCCTACTTCGGAAACCCAAATCGTGGAAGTTTGAAGTACGTGTTAAAAAAATCGAGTCACGATCGTCGTTTTTCGAAAGTTTTGTGAGGAATGATAAGGCTTGATGATTTAGAATATTATTTCTAAGAAACGGAGTGCATAAAACCGTCAACAGAGTTCTTCAAATCGAACCCTACTTCGGAAACCTAAATCTGGGAAGTTTGAAGTACGTGCTAAAAAAACCGAGTCACGATCGTCGTTTTTCGAAAGTTTTGTGAGGAATGATAAGACCTGATGATTAAGAATAATATTTCTAAGAAACGGAGTGCATAAAACCGTCAACAGAGTTCTTCAAATCGAACTGTACTTCGGAAACTGAAATCTGGAAAGTTTGAAGTACGTGCTAAAAAAATCGAGTCACGATCATCGTTTTTCGAAAGTTTTGTGAGGAACTTTAAGGCTTGATGATTTAGAATATTATTTCTAAGAAACGGAGTGCATAAAACCGTCAACAGAGTTCTTCAAATCGAACCCTACTTCGAGAAACCCAAAATCTGGGAAGTTTGAAGTACGTGCTAAAAAAACCAAGTCACGATCGTCGTTTTTCGAAAGAATTAACGTTCATTCTCTTTCTGTCGAAAGAAGTTTTGTGAGGAATGATAAGGCTTGATGATTTAGAATATTATTTCTAAGAAAGGGAGTGCATAAAACCGTCAACAGAGTTCTTCAAATCGAACCCTACTTCGGAAACCCAAATCTGGGATGTTTAAAGTACGTGCTAAAAAAACCGAGTCACGATTGTCGTTTTTCGAAAGTTTTGTGAGGAATGAAAAGACATGATGATTTAGAATATTATTTCTAAGAAACAGAGTGCATAAAACCGTCAACAGAGTACTTCAAATCGAACCCTGCTACGGAAACCAAAATTTAAGAAGTTTGAAGTACGTGCTAAAAAAACCGAATCACGATCGTCGTTGTTCGAAAGTTTTGTGGGGAATGATAAGGCTTGATGATTTAGAATATTATTTCTAAGAAACGGAGAGCATAAAACCGCCAACAGATTTCTTCAAATCGAACCCTACTTCGGAAACCCAAATCTGGGAAGTTTGAAGTACGTGCTAAAAAAACCGAGTCAAGATCGTCGTTTTTCGAAATTTTTTTGCGGAATGATAAGGCTTGATTATTTCAAATAGTATTTTAAGAAACGGAGTGCATAAAACCGTCAACAGAGATCTTCAAATCGAACCCTACTTCGGCAACCCAAATCTGGGAAGTTTGATGTACGTGGTAAAAAAACCGAGTCACGAGCGTCGTTTTTCGAAAGTTTTGTGAGGAATGATAAGGCTTGATGATTTAGAATATTATTTCTAAGAAACGGAGTGCATAAAACCGTCAACAGAAATCTTCAAATCGAACCCTTCTTCGGAAACCCAAATCTGTGAAGTTGTGCATAAAACCGTCAACAGAAATCTTCAAATCGAACCCTTCTTCGGAAACCCAAATCTGTGAAGTTTGATGTCCGTGCTAAAAAAACAGAGTCACGATCGTTGTTTTACGAACGTTTTGTGAGGAATGATAAGGCTTGATGATTTAGAATATTATTTCAAGGAAACGATGTGCATAAAACCGCCAACAGAGTTCTTCAAATCGAACCCTACTTCGGAAACCCAAATCTGGGAAGTTTGAAGTACGTGCTAAAAAAACCGAGTCACGATGATCGTTTTTCGGAAGTTTTGTGAGGAATGATAAGGCTTGATGATTTAGAATATTATTTGTAAGAAACGGAGAGCATAAAACCGCCAACAGAGTTCTTCAAATCGAACCTTACTTTGGAAACCCAAATCTGGGAAGTTTGAAGTACGTGCTAAAAAAACCGAGTCACGATCATCGTTTTACGAACGTTTTGTGTGGAATGATAAGGCTTGATGATTTAGAATATTATTTCTAAGAAACGGAGAGCATAAAACCGCCAACAGANCGGAGTGCATAAAACCGCCAACAGAGTTCTTCAAATCGAACCCTACTTCGGAAACCCAAATCTGGGAAGTTTGAAGTACGTCCTAAAAAAACCGAGTCACGATCATCGTTTTACGAATGTTTCGTGAGGAATGATAAGGCTTGATGATTTAGAATATTATTTCTAAGAAACGATGTGCATAAAACCGCCAACAGAGTTTTTCAAATAGAACCCTACTTCAAAAACCCAAATTTGTGAAGTTTGAAGTACGTGCTAAAAAAACCGAGTCACGATCGTCGTTTTAGGAACGGTTTGTGAGGAATGATAAGGCTTGATGATTTAAAATATTATTTCTAAGAAACGGAGAGCATAAAACCGACAACAGAGTTCTTCAAATCGAACCCTACTTCGGAAACCCAAATCTAAGATGTTTGAAGTACGTGCTAAAAAAACCGAGTCACGTTTGTCGTTTTTCGAAAGTTTTGTGAGGAATGATAAGACTTGATGATTTAGCATATTATTTCTAAGAAACGGAGTGCATAAAACCGTCAACAGAGTTCTTCAAATCGAACCCTACTTCGGAAACCCAAATCTGGGATGTTTGAAGTACGTGCTAAAAAAACCGAGTCACGTTTGTCGTTTTTCGAAAGTTTTGTGAGGAATGATAAGACTTGATGATTTAGCATATTATTTCTAAGAAACGGAGTGCATAAAACCGTCAACAAAGTTCCTCAAATCGAACCCTACTTCGGAAACCAAAATTTGGGAAGTTTGAAGTACGTGCTAATAAAACCGAATCACGATCGTCGTTTTTCGAAAGTTTTGTGGGGAATGATAAGGCTTGATGATTTAGAATATTATTTCTTAGAAACGGAGTGCATAAAACCGTCAACAGAGTTTTTCAAATCGAACCCTACTTCGGAAACCCAAATCTGGGAAGTTTGAAGTACGTGCAAAAAAAACCGAGTCACGTTCGACGTTTTTCGAAGCTTTTGTGAGGAATGATAAGGCTTCATGATTTAGCATATTATTTCTTAGAAACGGAGTGCATAAAACCGTCAACAAAGTTCCTCAAATCGAACCCTACTTCGGAAACCCAAATCTAAGATGTTTGAAGTACGTGCTCAAAAAACCGAGTCACGTTCGACGTTTTTCGAAGCTTTTGTGAGGAATGATAAGGCTTCATGATTTAGCATATTATTTCTTAGAAACGGAGTGCATAAAACCGTCAACAAAGTTCCTCAAATCGAACCCTACTTCGGAAACCCAAATCTAAGATGTTTGAAGTACGTGCTCAAAAAACCGAGTCACGTTCGACGTTTTTCGAAGCTTTTGTGAGGAATGATAAGGCTTCATGATTTAGCATATTATTTCTTAGAAACGGAGTGCATAAAACCGTCAACAAAGTTCCTCAAATCGAACCCTACTTCGGAAACCCAAATCTAAGATGTTTGAAGTACGTGCTCAAAAAACCGAGTCACGTTCGACGTTTTTCGAAGCTTTTGTGAGGAATGATAAGGCTTCATGATTTAGCATATTATTTCTTAGAAACGGAGTGCATAAAACCGTCAACAAAGTTCCTCAAATCGAACCCTACTTCGGAAACCCAAATCTAAGATGTTTGAAGTACGTGCTCAAAAAACCGAGTCACGTTCGACGTTTTTCGAAGCTTTTGTGAGGAATGATAAGGCTTCATGATTTAGCATATTATTTCTTAGAAACGGAGTGCATAAAACCGTCAACAAAGTTCCTCAAATCGAACCCTACTTCGGAAACCCAAATCTAAGATGTTTGAAGTACGTGCTCAAAAAACCGAGTCACGTTCGACGTTTTTCGAAGCTTTTGTGAGGAATGATAAGGCTTCATGATTTAGCATATTATTTCTTAGAAACGGAGTGCATAAAACCGTCAACAAAGTTCCTCAAATCGAACCCTACTTCGGAAACCCAAATCTAAGATGTTTGAAGTACGTGCTCAAAAAACCGAGTCACGTTCGACGTTTTTCGAAGCTTTTGTGAGGAATGATAAGGCTTCATGATTTAGCATATTATTTCTTAGAAACGGAGTGCATAAAACCGTCAACAAAGTTCCTCAAATCGAACCCTACTTCGGAAACCCAAATCTAAGATGTTTGAAGTACGTGCTCAAAAAACCGAGTCACGTTCGACGTTTTTCGAAGCTTTTGTGAGGAATGATAAGGCTTCATGATTTAGCATATTATTTCTTAGAAACGGAGTGCATAAAACCGTCAACAAAGTTCCTCAAATCGAACCCTACTTCGGAAACCCAAATCTGGGAAGTTTGAAGTACGTGCTCAAAAAACCGAGTCACGTTCGACGTTTTTCGAAGCTTTTGTGAGGAATGATAAGGCTTGATGATTTAGAATATTATTTCTAAGAAACGGAGTGCATAAAACCGCCAAAAGAGTTCTTCAAATCGAACCCTACTTCGGAAACCCAAATCTGGAAAGTTTGAAGTACGTGCTAATAAAACCGAATCACGATCGTCGTTTTTCGAAATTTTTTTGAGGAATGATAAGGCTTGATGATTCAGAATATTATTTCTAAGAAACGGTGTGCATAAAACCGTCAACAGAAATCTTCAAATCGAACCCTTCTTCGGAAACCCAAATCTGTGAAGTTTGATGTCCGTGCTAAAAAAACCGAGTCACGATCGTTGTTTTACGAACGTTTTGTGAGGAATGATAAGGCTTGATGATTTAGAATATTATTTCAAAGAAACGATGTGCATAAAACCGCCAACAGAGTTCTTCCAATCGAACCCTACTTCGGAAACCCAAATCTGGGAAGTTTGAAGTGCGTGCTAAAAAAACCGAGTCACGATGATCGTTTTTCGGAAGTTTTGTGAGGAATGATAAGGCTTGATGATTTAGAATATTATTTGTAAGAAACGGAGAGCATAAAACCGCCAACAGAGTTCTTCAAATCGAACCTTACTTTGGAAACCCAAATCTGGGAAGTTTGAAGTACGTGCTAAAAAAACCGAGTCACGATCATCGTTTTACGAACGTTTTGTGTGGAATGATAAGGATTGATGATTTAGAATATTATTTCTAAGAATCGGAGAGCATAAAACCGCCAACAGAGTTCTTCAAATCGAACCCTACTTCGGAAACCCAAATCTGGGACGGAGAGCATAAAACCGCCAACAGAGTTCTTCAAATCGAACCCTACTTCGGAAACCCAAATCTGGGAAGTTTGAAGTACGTCCTAAAAAAACCGAGTCACGATCATCGTTTTACGAACGTTTCGTGAGGAATGATAAGGCTTGATGATTTAGAATATTATTTCTAAGAAACGATGTGCATAAAACCGCCAACAGAGTTTTTCAAATCGAACCCTACTTCGGAAACCCAAATTTGTGAAGTTTGAAGTACGTGCTAAAAAAACCGAGTCACGATCGTTGTTTTAGGAACGGTTTGTGAGGAATGATATGGCTTGATGATTTAAAATATTATTTCTAAGAAACGAAGAGCATAAAACCGACAACAGAGTTCTTCAAATCGAACCCTACTTCGGAAACCCAAATCTGGGATGTTTGAAGTACGTGCTAAAAAAACCGAGTCACGTTTGTCGTTTTTCGAAAGTTTTGTGAGGAATNCAAATCTAAGATGTTTGAAGTACGTGCTAAAAAAACCGAGTCACGTTTGTCGTTTTTCGAAAGTTTTGTGAGGAATGATAAGACTTGATGATTTAGCATATTATTTCTAAGAAACGGAGTGCATAAAACCGTCAACAGAGTTCCTCAAATCGAACCCTACTTCGGAAACCAAAATTTGGGAAGTTTGAAGTACGTGCTAATAAAACCGAATCACGATCGTCGTTTTTCGAAAGTTTTGTGGGGAATGATAAGGCTTGATGATTTAGAATATTATTTCTTAGAAACGGAGTGCATAAAACCGTCAACAGAGTTTTTCAAATCGAACCCTACTTCGGAAACCCAAATCTGGGAAGTTTGAAGTACGTGCAAAAAAAACCGAGTCACGTTGTCGCTTTTAGAAAGTTTTGTGAGGAATAATAAGGCTTGATTATTTCAAATAGTATTTTAAGAAACGGAGTGCATAAAACCGTCAAAAGAGTTCTTCAAATCGAACCCTACTTCGGCAACCCAAATCTGGGAAGTTTGAAGTACGTGCTAAAAAAACCGA
>NW_019272089.1:4412-24017 GCF_002738345.1 Cucurbita maxima | reverse complement strand
GCATAAAACCGCCAACAGAGTACTTCAAATCGAACCCTACTTCGGAAACCCAAATCGTGGAAATTGGAATTACGTGTGAACAAAACCGAGTCACGATCGTCGTTTTTCGAAAGTTTTGTGAGGAATGATAATTCTTGATGATTTATCATATTATTTCTAAGAAACGAAGTGCATAAAAACGTCAACAGAATTCTTCAAATCGAACCCTACTTCGGAAACCCAAATCGTGGAAGTTTGAAGTGCGTGGTAAAAAAACCGAGTCACGATCGTCGTTTTTCGAAATTTTTTTGAGGAATGATAAGGCTTGATGATTTAGAATATTATTTCTAAGAAACGGAGTGCATAAAACCGCCAAAAGAGTTCTTCAAATCGAACCCTACTTCGGAAACCCAAATCTGGAAAGTTTGAAGTATGTGCTAATAAAACCGAATCACGATCGTCGTTTTTCGAAAGTTTTGTGGGGAATGATAAGGCTTGATGATTTAGAATATTATTTCAAAGAAACGGAGTGCATAAAACCGTCAACAGAGTTCTTCAAATCGAACACTACTTCGGCAACCCAAATCTGGGAAGTTTGAAGTACGTGCTAAAAAAACCGAGTCACGATCGTTGTTTTACGAACGTTTTGTGAGGAATGATAAGGCTTGATGATTTAGAATATTATTTGTAAGAAACGGAGAGCATAAAACCGCCAACAGAGTTCTTCAAATCCAACCCTACTTTGGAAACCCAAATCTGGGAAGTTTGAAGTACGTGCTAAAAAAACCGAGTCACGATCGTCGTTTTAGGAACGGTTTGTGAGGAATGAAGTTTGAAGTACGTGCTAAAAAAACCGAGTCACGATCGTCGTTTTAGGAACGGTTTGTGAGGAATGATAAGGCTTGATGATTTAAAATATTATTTCTAAGAAACGGCGTTTTAGGAACGGTTTGTGAGGAATGATAAGGCTTGATGATTTAAAATATTATTTCTAAGAAACGGAGAGCATAAAACCGACAACAGAGTTCTTCAAATCGAACCCTACTTCGGAAACCCAAATCTGGGATGTTTGAAGTACGTGCTAAAAAAACCGAGACACGTTTGTCGTTTTTCGAAAGTTTTGTGAGGAATGATAAGATAAGACTTGATGATTTAGCATATTATTTCTAAGAAACGGAGTGCATAAAACCGTCAACAAAGTTCCTCAAATCGAACCCTACTTTGGAAACCAAAATTTGGGAAGTTTGAAGTACGTGCTAATAAAACCGAATCACGATCGTCGTTTTTCGAAAGTTTTGTGGGGAATGATAAGGCTTGATGATTTAGAATATTATTTCTTAGAAACGGAGTGCATAAAACCGTCAACAGAGTTCTTCAAATCGAACCCTACTTCGGAAACCCAAATCTGGGAAGTTTGAAGTACGTGCAAAAAAAACCGAGTCACGTTGTCGTTTTTAGAAAGTTTTGTGAGGAATGATAAGGCTTGATTATTTAAAATAGTATTTTTAAGAAACGGAGTGCATAAAACCGTCAACAGAGTTCTTCAAATCGAACCCTACTTCGGCAACCCTTTTAAGAAACGGAGTGCATAAAACCGTCAACAGAGTTCTTCAAATCGAACCCTACTTCGGCAACCCAAATCTGGGAAGTTTGAAGTACGTGCTAAAAAAACCGAATCACGATCGTCGTTTTTCGAATTTTTTTTGAGGAATGATAAGGCTTGATGATTCAGAATATTATTTCTAAGAAACGGTGTGCATAAAACCGTCAACAGAAATCTTCAAATCGAACCCTTCTTCGGAAACCCAAATCTGGGAAGTTTGATGTCCGTGCTAAAAAAACCGAGTCACGATCGTCGTTTTTCGAAATTTTTTTGAGGAATGATAAGGCTTGATAATTTAGAATATTATTTCTAAGAAACGGAGTGCATAAAACCGCCAACAGAGTTCTTCAAATCGAACCCTAGTTCGGAAACCAAAATCTGGGAAGTTTGAAGTACGTGCTAATAAAACCGAATCACGATCGTCATTTTTCGAAAGTTTTGTGGGGAATGATAAGGCTTGATGATTTAGAATATTATTTCTAAGAAACGGAGTTTTTCGAAAGTTTTGTGGGGAATGATAAGGCTTGATGATTTAGAATATTATTTCTAAGAAACGGAGTGCATAAAACCGTCAACAGAGTTCTTCAAATCGAACACTACTTCGGCAACCCAAATCTGGGAAGTTTGAAGTACGTGCTAAAAAAACCAAGTCACAATCGTCGTTTTTCGAAAGTTTTGTAAGGAATGATAAGGCTTGATGATTTAGAATATTATTTCAAAGAAACGGAGTGCATAAAACCGTCAACAGAGTTCTTCAAATCGAACACTACTTCGGAAACCCAAATCTGGGAAGTTTGAAGTACGTGCTAAAAAAACCGAGTCACGATCGTCGTTTTTCGAAAGTTTTGTGAGGAATGATAAGGCTTGATGATTTATCATATTATTTCTAAGAAACGGAGTGCATAAAACCGTCAACAGAGTTCTTCAAATCGAACCCTACTTCGGAAACCCAAATCTGGGAAGTTTGAAGTACGTGCTAAAAAAACCGAGTCACGATCGTCGTTTTTCGAAATTTTTTTGAGGAATGATAAGGCTTGATGATTTAGAATATTATTTCAAAGAAACGGAGTGCATAAAACCGTCAACAGAGTTCTTCAAATCGAACCCTACTTCGGAAACAAAAATCTGGGATGTTTGAAGTACGTGCTAAAAAAACCGAATCACGATCGTCGTTTCTGAAAGTTTTGTGGGGAATGATAAGGCTTGGTGATTTAGAATATTATTTCTAAGAAACGAAGTGCATAAAACCGTCAACAGAGTTCTTCAAATCGAACCCTACTTCGGAAACCCAAATCTTGGAAGTTTGAAGTACGTGCTAAAAAAACCGAGTCAGGATCGTCGTTTTTCGAAATTTTTTTGAGGAATGATAAGGCTTGATGATTTAGAATATTATTTGTAAGAAACGGAGTGCATAAAACGGTCAACAGAGTTCTTCAAATCGAGTCCTACTTCGAAAACCCAAATGGTGGAAGTTTGATGTATGTGCTAAAAAAACCGAGTCAAGATCGTCGTTTTTTGAAAGTTTTGTGAGGAATGAAAGGCTTGATGATTTAGAATATTATTTCTAAGAAACGGAGTGCATAAAACTGTCAACAAAGTTCTTCAAATCGAACCCTACTTCGGCAACCCAAATCTGGGAAGTTTGAAGTACGTGCTAAAAAAATCGAGTCACGATCGTCGTTTTTCGAAATTTGTTTGAGGAATGATAAGGCTTGATGATTTAGAATATTATTTCTAAGAAACGGAGTGCATAAAACCGTCAACAGTGTTCTTCAAATCGAACCCTACTTCGGAAACCCAAATCGTGGAAGTTTGAAGTACGTGCTAAAAAAACCGAGTCACGATCGTCGTTTTTCGAAATTTTTTTGAGGAATGATAAGGCTTGATGATTTAGAATATTATTTCTAAGAAACGGAGTGCATAAAACCGCCAACAGAGTTCTTCAAATCGAACCCTACTTCGGAAACCCAAATCGTGGAAGGTTGATGTACGTGCTAAAAAAACCGAGTCACGTTCGTCGTTTTTCGAAAGTTTTGTGAGGAATGATAAGGCTTGATGATTTAGAATATTATTTCTGAGAAACGGAGTGCATAAAACCGTCAACAGAGTTCTTCAAATCGAACCCTACTTCGGAAACAAAAATCTGGGAAGTTTGAAGTACGTGCTAAAAAAACCGAATTACGATCGTCGTTTTTGAAAGTTTTGTGGGGAATGATAAGGTTTGATGATTTAGAATATTATTTCTAAGAAACGGAGTGCATAAAACCGTCAACAGAGTTTGTCAAATCGAACCCTGCTTCGGAAACGAAAATCTGGGAAGTTTGAAGTACGTGCTAAAAAAACCGAATCACGATCGTCGTTTTCCGAAAGTTTTGTGGGGAATGATAAGGCTTGATGATTTAGAATATTATTTCTAAGAAACGGAGTGTATAAAACGGTCAACAGAGTTCTTCAAATCGAGTCCTACTTCGAAAACCCAAATCGTGGAAGTTTGATGTACGTGCTAAAAAAACCGAGTCAAGATCGTCGTTTTTCGAAAGTTTTGTGCGGAATGAAAGGCTTGATGATTTAGAATATTATTTCTAAGAAACGGAGTGCATAAAACCGTCAACAGAGTTCTTCAAAACGAACACTACTTCGGCAACCCAAATCTGGGAAGTTTGAAGTACGTGCTAAAAAAACCGAATCACGATCGTCGTTTTTCGAAATTTTTTTGAGGAATGATAAGGCTTGATGATTTAGAATATTATTTCTAAGAAACTGAGTGCATAAAACCGCCAACATAGTTCTTCAAATCGAACCCTACTTCGGAAACCCAGATCGTGGAAATTTGATGTACGTGGTAAAAAAACCGAGTCACGATCGTCGTTTTTCGAAAGTATTGTGAGGAATGATAAGGCTTGATGATTTAGAATATTATTTCTAAGAAACGGAGCGCATAAAACCGTCAACAGAGTTCTTCAAATCGAACCCTACTTCGAAACCCAAATCAGGGAAGTTTGAAGTACGTGCTAATAAAACCGAATCACGATCGTTTTTCGAAAGTTTTGTGGGGAATGATAAGGCTTGATGATTTAGAATATTATTTCTAAGAAACGGTGTGCATAAAACCGTCAACAGAAATCTTCAAATCGAACCCTTCTTCGGAAACCAAAATCTGGGAAGTTTGATGTCTGTGCTAAAAAAACCGAGTCACGATCGTCGTTTTTCGAAATTTTTTTGAGGAATGATAAGGCTTGATGATTTAGAATATTATTTCTAAGAAACGGAGTGCATAAAACCGCCAACAGAGTTCTTCAAATCGAACCCTACTTCGAAAACCCAAATCGTGGAAGTTTGAAGTAAAACCGCCAACAGAGTTCTTCAAATCGAACCCTACTTCGAAAACCCAAATCGTGGAAGTTTGAAGTACGTGCTAAAAAAACCGAGTCACGATCGTCGTTTTTCGAAAGTTTTGTGAGGAATGATAACGCTTGATGATTTAGAATATTATTTCTAAGAAACGGAGTGCATAAAACCGTCAACAGTGTTCTTCAAATCGAACCCTACTTCGAAACCCAAATCAGGGAAGTTTTAAGTACGTGCAAAAAAAACCGAGTCACGTTGTCGTTTTTAGAAAGTTTTGTGAGGAATGATAAGGCTTGATGATTTAGAATATTATTTCTAAGAAACGGAGGTCATAAAACCGTCAACAGAGTTCGTCAAATCGAACCCTACTTCGGAAACCCAAATCGTGGAAGTTTGAAGTACGTTCTAAAAAAATCGAGTCACGATCGTTGTTTTTCGAAAGTTTTGTGAGGAATGATAAGGCTTAATCATTTAGAATATTCTTTCTAACAAACGAAGTGCATAAAACCGTCAACAAAGTTCTTCAAATCGAACCCTACTTCGGAAACCTAAATCTTGGAAATTTGAAGTACGTGCTAAAAAAACCGAGTCACGATCGTCGTTTTTCGAAGGTTTTGGGAGGAATGATAAGGCTTGATGATTTAGGATATTATTTCTAAGAAACGGAGTGCATAAAACGGTCAACAGAGTTCTTCAAATCGAGTCCTACTTTGAAAACCCAAATCGTGGAAGTTTGACGTACGTGCTAAAAAAACCGAGTCAAGAAAGTCGTTTTTTGAAAGTTTTGTGAGGAATGAAAGGCTTGATGATTTAGAATATTATTTCTAAGAAACGGAGTGCATAAAACCGTCAACAGAGTTCTTCAAATCGAACCCTACTTCGGCAACCCAAATCTGGGAAGTTTGAAGTACGTGCTAAAAAAATTGAGTCACGATCGTCGTTTTTCGAAATTTGTTTGAGGAATGATAAGGCTTGATGATTTAGAATATTATTTCTAAGA
Organism: Cucurbita maxima; assembly: GCF_002738345.1. Classification (NCBI taxonomy): domain Eukaryota; kingdom Viridiplantae; phylum Streptophyta; class Magnoliopsida; order Cucurbitales; family Cucurbitaceae; genus Cucurbita; species Cucurbita maxima. Next base: position 18,087 of record NW_019272089.1, on the reverse strand, counting down.
AACGGAGTGCATAAAACCGTCAACAGAGTTCTTCAAATCGAACCCTACTTCGAAACCCAAATCAGGGAAGTTTGAAGTACGTGCTAATAAAACCGAATCACGATCGTCGTTTTTCGAAAGTTTTGTGGGGAATGATAAGGCTTGATGATTTAGAATATTATTTCTAAGAAACGGTGTGCATAAAACCGTCAACAGAAATCTTCAAATCGAACCCTTCTTCGGAAACCCAAATCTGGGAAGTTTGATGTCCGTGCTAAAAAAAACCGAGTCACGATCGTCGTTTTTCGAAATTTTTTTGAGGAATGATAAGGCTTGATGATTTAGAATATTATTTCTAAGAAACGGAGTGCATAAAACCGCCAACAGAGTTCTTCAAATCGAACCCTACTTCGGAAACCCAAATCGTGGAAGTTTGAAGTACGTGCTAAAAAAACCGAGTCACGATCGGCGTTTTTCGAAATTTTTTTGAGGAATGATAAGGCTTGATGATTTAGAATATTATTTCTGAGAAACGGAGTGCATAAAACCGTGAACAGAGTTCTTCAAATCGAACCCTACTTCGGAAACAAAAATCTGGGAAGTTTGAAGTACGTGCTAAAAAAACCAAGTCACGATCGTCGTTTTTCGAAAGTTTTGTGAGGAATGATAAAGCTTGATGATTTAGAATATTATTTCAAAGAAACGGAGTGCATAAAACCGTCAACAGAGTTCTTCAAAGCTTGATGATTTAGAATATTATTTCAAAGAAACGGAGTGCATAAAACCGTCAACAGAGTTCTTCAAAGCTTGATGATTTAGAATATTATTTCAAAGAAACGGAGTGCATAAAACCGTCAACAGAGTTCTTCAAAACGAACACTACTTCGGCAACCCAAATCTGGGAAGTTTGAAGTACGTGCTAAAAAAACTGAGTCACGATCGTCGTTTTTCGAAATTTTTTTGAGGAATGATAAGGCTTGATGATTTAGAATATTATTTCTGAGAAACGGAGTGCATAAAACCGTCAACAGAGTTCTTCAAATCGAACCCTACTTCGGAAACAAAAATCTGGGATGTTTGAAGTACGTGCTAAAAAAACCGAATCACGATCGTCGTTTTTGAAAGTTTTGTGCGGAATGATAAGGCTTGATGATTTAGAATATTATTTCTAAGAAACGGAGTGCATAAAACCGTCAACAGAGTTCTTCAAATCGAACCCTACTTCGGAAACAAAAATCTGGGATGTTTCAAGTACGTGCTAAAAAAACCGAATCACGATCGTCGTTTTGGAAAGTTTTGTGGGGAATGATAAGGCTTGATGATTTAGAATATTATTTCTAAGAAACGGAGTGCATAAAACCGTCAATAGAGTTCTTCAAATCGAACCCTACTTCGGAAACAAAAATCTGGGAAGTTTGAAGTACGTGCAAAAAAAACCAAGTCACGATCGTCATTTTTCGAAAGTTTTGTGAGGAATGATAAGGCTTGATGATTTAGAATATTATTTCAAAGAAACGGAGTGCATAAAACCGTCAACAGAGTTCTTCAAAACGAACACTACTTCGGCAACCCAAATCTGGGAAGTTTGAAGTACGTGCTAAAAAAACCGCCTCACGATCGTCGTTTTTCGAAATTTTTTTGAGGAATGATAAGGCTTGATGATTTAGAATATTATTTCTGAGAAACGGAGTGCATAAAACCGTCAACAGAGTTCTTCAAATCGAACCCTACTTCGGAAACAAAAATCTGGGAAGTTTGAAGTACGTGCTAAAAAAACCGAATCACGATCGTCGTTTTTGAAAGTTTTGTGGGGAATGATAAGGCTTGATGATTTAGAATATTATTTCTAAGAAACGGAGTGCATAAAACCGCCAACAGAGTTCTTCAAATCGAACCCTACTTCGGAAACCCAAATCGTGGAAGTTTGAAGTACGTGCTAAAAAAACCGAGTCACGATCGTCGTTTTTCGAAAGTTTTGTGAGGAATGATAAGGCTTGATGATTTAGAATATTATTTCAAAGAAACGGAGTGCATAAAACCGTCAACAGAGTTCTTCAAAACGAACACTACTTCGGCAACCCAAATCTGGGAAGTTTCAAGTACGTGCTAAAAAAACCGCCTCACGATCGTCGTTTTTCGAAATTTTTTTGAGGAATGATAAGGCTTGATGATTTAGAATATTATTTCTGAGAAACGGAGTGCATAAAACCGTCAACAGAGTTCTTCAAATCGAACCCTACTTCGGAAACCCAAATCGTGGAAGTTTGAAGTACGTGCTAAAAAACCGAGTCACGATCGTCGTTTTTCGAAAGTTTTGTGAGGAATGATAAGGCTTGATGATTTAGAATATTATTTCTAAGAAACGAAGTGCATAAAACTGTCAACAGAGTTCTTCAAATCTAACCCTACTTCGGAAACCCAAATCTGGGAAGTTTGAAGTACGTGCTAAAAAAACCGAGTCACGATCGTCGTTTTTCGAAAGTTTTGTGAGGAATGATAAGGCTTGATGATTTATCATATTATTTCTAAGAAACGAAGTGCATAAAACCGTCAACAGAGTTCTTCAAATCTAACCCTACTTCGGAAACCCAAATCTGGGAAGTTTGAAGTACGTGCTAAAAAAACCGACTCACGATCGTCGTTTTTCGAAAGTTTTGTGAGGAATGATAAGGCTTGATGATTTATCATATTATTTATAAGAAACGAAGTGCATAAAACCGTCAACAGAGTGTTTCAAATCGAACCCTACTTCGGAAACAAAAATCTGGGAAGTTTGAAGTACGTGCTAAAAAAACAGAATCACGATCGTCGTTTTTGAAAGTTTTGTGGGGAATGATAAGGCTTGATGATTTAGAATATTATTTCTAAGAAACGGAGTGCATAAAACCGTCAACAGAGTTCTTCAAATCGAACCCTACTTCGGAAACCCAAATCTGGGAAGTTTGAAGTACGTGCTAAAAAAACCAAGTCACGATCGTCGTTTTTCGAAAGTTTGTTGAGGAATGATAAGGCTTGATGATTTAGAATATTATTTCAAAGAAACGGAGTGCATAAAACCGTCAACAGAGTTCTTCAAAACGAACACTACTTCGGCAACCCAAATCTGGGAAGTTTGAAGTACGTGCTAAAAAAACCGAGTCACGATCGTCGTTTTTCGAATCTTTGGTGAGGAATGATAAGGCTTGATGATTTAGAATATTATTTCTAAGAAACGGAGTGCATAAAACCGTCAACAGAGTTCTTCAAATCGAACCCTACTTCGGAAACCCAAATCTGGGAAATTTTAAGTACGTGCTAAAAAAACCAAGTCACGATCGTCGTTTTTCGAAAGTTTTGTGCGCAATGATAAGGCTTGATGATTTATCATATTATTTCTAAGAAACGGAGTGCTTAAAACCGTCAACAGAGTTTTTCAAATCTAACCCTACTTCGGAAACCCAAATCTGGGAAGTTTGAAGTACGTGCTAAAAAAACCGAGTCAAGATTGTCGTTTTTCGAAAGTTTTGTGAGGAATGATAAGGCTTTATGATTTATCATATTATTTCTAAAAAACGGAGTGCTTAAAACCGCCAACAGAGTTCTTCAAATCGAACCCTACTTTGGAAACCCAAATCTTGGATGTTTGAAGTACGTGCTAAAAAAACCGAGTCACGATCGTGGTTTTTCGATAGTTTTGTGAGGAATGATAAGACTTGATGATTTAGAATATTATTTCTAAGAAACGGAGTGCATAAAACTGTCAACAGAGTTCTTCAAATCAAACCCTACTTCGGAAACCCAAATTTGGGAAATTTGAAGTACATGCTAAAAAAACCAAGTGACGATGGTCGTTTTTCAAGAGTTTTGTGAGGAATGATAAGGCTTGATGATTTAGAATATTATTTCTAAGAAACGGAGTTCATAAAACCGTCAACAGAGTTCGTCAAATCGAACTCTACTTCGGAAACAAAAATCTGGGATGTTTGAAGTACGTGCTAAAAAAACCGAATCACGATCGTCGTTTTCCGAAAGTTTTGTGGGGAATGATAAGGCTTGATGATTTAGAATATTATTTCTAAGAAACGGAGTGCATAAAACCGTCAATAGAGTTCTTCAAATCGAACCCTACTTCGGAAACCCAAATCTGGGAAGTTTGAAGTACGTGCTAAAAAAACCGAGTCACGATCGTCGTTTTTCGAAAGTTTTGTGAGGAATGATAAGGCTTGATGATTTAGAATATTATTTCTAAGAAACGGAGTGCATAAAACCGTCAACAGAGTTCTTCAAATCGAACCCTACTTCGGAAACCCAAATCTGGGAAGTTTGAAGTACATGCTAAAAAAACCGAGTCACGATCGTCGTTTTTTGAAAGTTTTGTGAGGAATGATAAGGCTTGATGATTTATCATATTATTTCTAAGTAACGGAGTGCATAAAACCGTCAACAAAGTTCTTCAAATCAAACCCTACTTCGGAAACCCAAATCTGGGATGTTTGAAGTACGTGCTAAAAAAACCGAGTCACGATCGTCATTTTTCGAAAGTTTAGTGAGGAATGATAAGGCTTGATGATTTAGAATATTATTTCTAAGAAACGTCATTTTTCGAAAGTTTAGTGAGGAATGATAAGGCTTGATGATTTAGAATATTATTTCTAAGAAACGGAGTGCATAAAACCGTCAACAGAGTTCGTCAAATCGAACCCTACTTCGGAAACCCAAATTTGGGATGTTTGAAGTACGTGCTAAAAAATCCGAGTTCAAATCGAACCCTACTTCGGAAACCCAAATTTGGGATGTTTGAAGTACGTGCTAAAAAATCCGAGTCACGATCGTCGTTTTTGGAAAGTTTTGTGAGGAATGATAAGGCTTGATGATTTATCATATTAGTTCTAAAAAACGGAGTGCTTAAAACCGTCAACAGAGTTCTTCAAATCGAACCCTACTTCGGAAACCAAAATCTGGGAAATTTGAAGTACGTGCTAAAAAAACCGAGTCACGATCGTCGTTTTTTGAAAGTTTTGTGAGGAATGATAAGGCTTGATGATTTAGAATATTATTTCTAAGTAACGGAGTGCATAAAACCGTCAACAAAGTTCTTCAAATCGAACTCTACTTCGGAAACCCAAATCTGGGATGTTTGAAGTACGTGCTAAAAAAACCGAGTCACGATCGTCGTTTTTCGAAAGTTTTGTGAGGAATGATAAGGCTTGATGATTTATCATATTATTTCTAAGAAACGGAGTGCATAAAACCGTCAACAGAGTTCTTCAAATCGAACCCTACTTCGGAAACCCAAATCGTGGAAGTTTGAAGTACGTGCTAAAAAAACCGAGTCACGATCGTCGTTTTTCGAAAGTTTTGTGAGGAATGATAAGGCTTGATGATTTATCATATTATTTCTAAGAAACGGAGTGCATAAAACCGTCAACAGAGTTCTTCAAATCGAACCCTACTTCGGAAACCCAAATCGTGGAAGTTTGAAGTACGTGCTAAAAAAACCGAGTCACGATCGTCGTTTTTCGAAAGTTTTGTGAGGAATGATAAGGCTTGATGATTTATCATATTATTTCTAAGAAACGGAGTGCATAAAACCGTCAACAGAGTTCTTCAAATCGAACCCTACTTCGGAAACCCAAATCTGGGAAATTTGAAGTACGTGCTAAAAAAACCGAGTCACGATCGTCGTTTTTCGAAAGTTTTGTGAGGAATGATAAGGCTTGATGATTTATCATATTATTTCTAAGAAACGGAGTGCATAAAACCGTCAACAGAGTTCTTCAAATCGAACCCTACTTCGGAAACCCAAATCTGGGATGTTTGAAGTACGTGCTAAAAAAACCGAGTCACGATCGTCGTTTTTCGAGAGTTTTGTGAGGAATGATAAGGCTTGATGATTTATCATATTATTTCTAAGAAACGGAGTACTTAAAACCGTCAACAGAGTTCTTCAAATCGAACCCTACTTCAGAAACCAAAATCTGGGAAGTTTGAAGTACGTGCTAAAAAAACCGAGTCAATATCGTCGTTTTCCGAAAGTTTGGTGAGGAATGATAAGGATTGATGATTTATCATATTATTTATAAGAGACGGAGTGCATAAAACCGTCAACAGAGTTCTTCAAATCGAACCCTACTTCGGAAACCCAAATCTGGGATGTTTGAAGTACGTGCTAAAAGAACCGAGTCACTATCGTCGTTTTCCGAAAGTTTTGTGAGGAATGATGAGGCTTGATGATTTATCATATTATTTCTAAGAACCGGAGTGCATAAAACCGTCAACAGTGTTCTTCAAATCGAACTCTACTTCGGAAACCCAAATCTGGGAAATTTGAAGTACGTGCTAAAAAAACCGAGTCACTATCGTCGTTTTCCGAAAGTTTTGTGAGGAATGATGAGGCTTGATGATTTATCATATTATTTCTAAGAACCGGAGTGCATAAAACCGTCAACAGTGTTCTTCAAATCGAACTCTACTTCGGAAACCCAAATCTGGGAAATTTGAAGTACGTGCTAAAAAAACCGAGTCACTATCGTCGTTTTCCGAAAGTTTTGTGAGGAATGATGAGGCTTGATGATTTATCATATTATTTCTAAGAACCGGAGTGCATAAAACCGTCAACAGTGTTCTTCAAATCGAACTCTACTTCGGAAACCCAAATCTGGGAAATTTGAAGTACGTGCTAAAAAAACCGAGTCACTATCGTCGTTTTCCGAAAGTTTTGTGAGGAATGATGAGGCTTGATGATTTATCATATTATTTCTAAGAACCGGAGTGCATAAAACCGTCAACAGTGTTCTTCAAATCGAACTCTACTTCGGAAACCCAAATCTGGGAAATTTGAAGTACGTGCTAAAAAAACCGAGTCACTATCGTCGTTTTCCGAAAGTTTTGTGAGGAATGATGAGGCTTGATGATTTATCATATTATTTCTAAGAACCGGAGTGCATAAAACCGTCAACAGTGTTCTTCAAATCGAACTCTACTTCGGAAACCCAAATCTGGGAAATTTGAAGTACGTGCTAAAAAAACCGAGTCACTATCGTCGTTTTCCGAAAGTTTTGTGAGGAATGATGAGGCTTGATGATTTATCATATTATTTCTAAGAACCGGAGTGCATAAAACCGTCAACAGTGTTCTTCAAATCGAACTCTACTTCGGAAACCCAAATCTGGGAAATTTGAAGTACGTGCTAAAAAAACCGAGTCACTATCGTCGTTTTCCGAAAGTTTTGTGAGGAATGATGAGGCTTGATGATTTATCATATTATTTCTAAGAACCGGAGTGCATAAAACCGTCAACAGTGTTCTTCAAATCGAACTCTACTTCGGAAACCCAAATCTGGGAAATTTGAAGTACGTGCTAAAAAAACCGAGTCACTATCGTCGTTTTCCGAAAGTTTTGTGAGGAATGATGAGGCTTGATGATTTATCATATTATTTCTAAGAACCGGAGTGCATAAAACCGTCAACAGTGTTCTTCAAATCGAACTCTACTTCGGAAACCCAAATCTGGGAAATTTGAAGTACGTGCTAAAAAAACCGAGTCACTATCGTCGTTTTCCGAAAGTTTTGTGAGGAATGATGAGGCTTGATGATTTATCATATTATTTCTAAGAACCGGAGTGCATAAAACCGTCAACAGTGTTCTTCAAATCGAACTCTACTTCGGAAACCCAAATCTGGGAAATTTGAAGTACGTGCTAAAAAAACCGAGTCACTATCGTCGTTTTCCGAAAGTTTTGTGAGGAATGATGAGGCTTGATGATTTATCATATTATTTCTAAGAACCGGAGTGCATAAAACCGTCAACAGTGTTCTTCAAATCGAACTCTACTTCGGAAACCCAAATCTGGGAAATTTGAAGTACGTGCTAAAAAAACCGAGTCACTATCGTCGTTTTCCGAAAGTTTTGTGAGGAATGATGAGGCTTGATGATTTATCATATTATTTCTAAGAACCGGAGTGCATAAAACCGTCAACAGTGTTCTTCAAATCGAACTCTACTTCGGAAACCCAAATCTGGGAAATTTGAAGTACGTGCTAAAAAAACCGAGTCACTATCGTCGTTTTCCGAAAGTTTTGTGAGGAATGATGAGGCTTGATGATTTATCATATTATTTCTAAGAACCGGAGTGCATAAAACCGTCAACAGTGTTCTTCAAATCGAACTCTACTTCGGAAACCCAAATCTGGGAAATTTGAAGTACGTGCTAAAAAAACCGAGTCACTATCGTCGTTTTCCGAAAGTTTTGTGAGGAATGATGAGGCTTGATGATTTATCATATTATTTCTAAGAACCGGAGTGCATAAAACCGTCAACAGTGTTCTTCAAATCGAACTCTACTTCGGAAACCCAAATCTGGGAAATTTGAAGTACGTGCTAAAAAAACCGAGTCACTATCGTCGTTTTCCGAAAGTTTTGTGAGGAATGATGAGGCTTGATGATTTATCATATTATTTCTAAGAACCGGAGTGCATAAAACCGTCAACAGTGTTCTTCAAATCGAACTCTACTTCGGAAACCCAAATCTGGGAAATTTGAAGTACGTGCTAAAAAAACCGAGTCACTATCGTCGTTTTCCGAAAGTTTGGTGAGGAATGATAAGGATTGATGATTTATCATATTATTTATAAGAGACGGAGTGCATAAAACCGTCAACAGAGTTCTTCAAATCGAACCCTACTTCGGAAACCCAAATCTGGGATGTTTGAAGTACGTGCTAAAAGAACCGAGTCACGATCGTGGTTTTTCGAAAGTTTTGTGAGGAATGATAAGACTTGATGATTTAGAATATTATTTCTAAGAAACGGAGTGCATAAAACCGTCAACAGAGTTCTTCAAATCGAACCGAGTCACGATCGTCGTTTTTCGAAAGTTTTGTGAGGAATGATAAGACTTGATGATTTAGAATATTATTTCTAAGAAACGGAGTGCATAAAACCGTCAACAGAGTTCTTCAAATCGAACCCTACTTCGGTAACACAAATCTGGGAAATTTGAAGTACGTGCTAAAAAAACCAAGTCACGATCGTCGTTTTTCGAAAGTTTTTTGAGGAATGATAAGGCTTGATGATTTATCATATTATTTCTAAGAAACGGAGTGCTTAAAACCGTCAACAGAGTTCTTCAAATCGAACCCTACTTCGGTAACCCAAATCTGGGAAATTTGAAGTACGTGCTAAAAAAACCAAGTCACGATCGTCGTTTTTCGAAAGTTTTTTGAGGAATGATAAGGCTTGATGATTTATCATATTATTTCTAAGAAACGGAGTGCTTAAAACCGTCAACAGAGTTCTTCAAATCGAACCCTACTTCGGAAACCCAAATCTGGGATGTTTGAAGTACGTGTTAAAAAAACCGAGTCACGATCGTCGTTTTTCGAGAGTTTTGTGAAGAATGATAAGGCTTGATGATTTAGAATATTATTTCTAAGAAACGGAGTGCATAAAACCGTCAACAGAGTTCTTCAAATCGAACCCTACTTCGGAAACCCAAATCTGGGATGTTTGAAGTACGTGCTAAAAAAACCGAGTCACGATCGTGGTTATTCGAAAGTTTTGTGAGGAATGATAAGACTTGATGATTTAGAATATTATTTCTAAGAAACGGAGTGCATAAAACTGTCAACAGAGTTCTTCAAATCGAACCCTGCTTCAGAAACCAAAATCTGGGAAGTTTGAAGTACGTGCTAAAAAAACCGAGTCACTATCGTCGTTTTCCGAAAGTTTGGTGAGGAATGATAAGGATTGATGATTTATCATATTATTTATAAGAGACGGAGTGCATAAAACCGTCAACAGAGTTCTTCAAATCGAACCCTACTTCGAAACCCAAATCTGAGAAATTTGAAGTACGTGCTAAAAAATCCGAGTCACGATCGTCGTTTTTCGAAAGTTTTGTGAGGAATGATAAGACTTGATGATTTATCATATTATTTCTAAGAAACGTAGTGCTTAAAACCGTCAACAGAGTTCTTCAAATCGAACCCTACTTCGGAAACCCAAATCTGGGATGTTTGAAGTACGTGCTAAAAAAACCGAGTCACGATCGTGGTTTTTCGAAAGTTTTGTGAGGAATGATAAGGCTTGATGATTTAGAATATTATTTCTAAGAAACGGAGTGCATAAAACCGTCAACAGAGTTCTTCAAATCGAACCCTACTTCGGAAACCCAAATCTGGGATGTTTGAAGTACGTGCTAAAAAAACCGAGTCACGATCGTCGTTTTTCGAAAGTTTTGTGAGGAATGATAAGGCTTGATGATTTAGAATATTATTTCTAAGAAACGGAGTGCATAAAACTGTCAACAGAGTTCTTCAAATCGAACCCTACTTCGGAAACCATAATCTTGGAAGTTTGAAGTACGTGCTAAAAAAACCGAATCACGATCGTCGTTTTCCGAAAATTTTGTGGGGAATGATAACGCTTGATGATTTAGAATATTATTTCTAAGAAACGGAGTGCATAAAACCGTCACTAGAGTTCTTCAAATCGAACCCTTCTTCGGAAACCAAAATCTGGGAAATTTGAAGTACGTGCTAAAAAATCCGAGTCACGATCGTCGTTTTTCGAAAGTTTAGTGAGGAATGATAAGGCTTGATGATTTAGAATATTATTTCTATGAAACGGAGTGCATAAAACCGTCAACAGAGTTCTTCAAATCGAACCCTACTTCGGAAACCCAAATCTGGGAAGTTTGAAGTACGTGCTAAAAAAACCGAGTCACGATCGTCGTTTTTCGAAAGTTTTTTGAGGAATGATAAGGCTTGATGATTTAGAATATTATTTCTAAGAAACGGAGTGCATAAAACCGTCAACAGAGTTCTTCAAATCGAACCCTACTTCGGAAACCCAAATTTGAGATGTTTGAAGTACGTGCTAAAAAAACCGAGTCACGATCGTCGTTTTTCGAAAGTTTTGTGAGGAATGATAAGGCTTGATGATTTAGAATATTATTTCTAAGAAACGGAGTGCATAAAACCGTCAACAGAGTTCGTCAAATCGAACCCAACTTCGGAAACCAAAATCTGGGAAGTTTGAAGTACGTGCTAAAAAAACCGAATCACGATCGTCGTTTTCCGAAAGTTTTGTGGGGAATGATAACGCTTGATGATTTAGAATATTATTTCTATGAAACGGAGTGCATAAAACTGTCAAACGAGTTCTTCAAAACGAACCCTGCTTCGGAAACAAAAATCTGGGAAATTTGAAGTACGTGCTAAAAAATTCGAGTCACGATCGTTGTTTTTCGAAAGTTTTGTGAGGAATGATAAGGCTTGATGATTTAGAATATTATTTCTAAGAAACGGAGTGCATAAAACCGTCAACAGAGTTCTTCAAATCGAACCCTACTTCGGAAACCCAAATCTGGGATGTTTGAAGTACGTGCTAAAAAAACCGAGTCACGATCGTCGTTTTCGAAAGTTTTGTGAGGAATGATAAGGCTTGATGATTTAGAATATTATTTCTAAGAAACGGAGTGCATAAAACCGTCAACAGAGTTCTTCAAATCGAACCCTACTTCGGAAACCCAAATCTAGGATGTTTGAAGTACGTGCTAAAAAAACCGAGTCACGATCGTCGTTTTTCGAAAGTTTTGTGAGGAATGATAAGGCTTGATGATTTAGAATATTATTTCTAAGAAACGGAGTGCATAAAACCGTCAACAGAGTTCGTCAAATCGAACCCTACTTCGGAAACCCAAATCAGGGATGTTTGAAGTACGTGCTAAAAAAACCGAGTCACGATCGTCGTTTTTCGAAAGTTTTTTTAGGAATGATAAGGCTTGATGATTTATCATATTATTTCTAAGAAACAGAGTGCTTAAAACCGTCAATAGAGTTCTTCAAATCGAACCCTACTTCGGAAACCCAAATCTGGGATGTTTGAAGTACGTGCTAAAAAAACCGAGTCACGATCGTGGTTTTTCGAAAGTTTTGTGAGGAATGATAAGGCTTGATGATTTAGAATAGTATTTCTAAGAAACGGAGTGCATAAAACCGTCAACAGAGTTCGTCAAATCGAACCCTACTTCGGAAACCCAAATCTGGGATGTTTGAAGTACGTGCTAAAAAAACCGAGTCACGATCGTCGTTTTTTGAGAGTTTTGTGAGGAATGATATGGCTTGATGATTTAGAATATTATTTCTAAGAAACGGAGTGCATAAAACCGTCAACAGAGTTCTTCAAATCGAACCCTACTTTGGAAACCCAAATCTGGGTTGTTTGAAGTACGTGCTAAAAAAACCGAGTCACGATCGTGGTTTTTCGAAAGTTTTGTGAGGAATGATAAGACTTGATGATTTAGAATATTATTTCTGAGAAACGTTGTGCATAAAACCGTCAACAGAGTTCTTCAAATCGAACCCTACTTCGGAAACCCAAATCTGGGAAATTTGAAGTACGTGCTAAAAAAACCAAGTCACGATCGTCGTTTTTCGAAAGTTTTGTGAGGAATGATAAGGCTTGATGATTTATCATATTATTTCTAAGAAACGGAGTGCATAAAACCGTCAACAGAGTTCTTCAAATCGAACCCTACTTCGAAAACCCAAATCTGGGAAATTTGAAGTACGTGCTAAAAAAACCAAGTCACGATCGTCGTTTTTCGAAAGTTTTGTGAGGAATGATAAGGCTTGATGATTTATCATATTATTTCTAAGAAACGGAGTGCTTAAAACCGTCAACAGAGTTCTTCAAATCGAACCCTACTTCGGAAACCCAAATCTGGGAAATTTGCAGTACGTGCTAAAAAAACCGAGTCACGATCGTCGTTTTTCGAACGTTTTGTGTCGAATGATAAGGCTTGATGATTTATCATATTATTTCTAAGAAACGGAGTGCATAAAACCGTCAACAGAGTTCTTCAAATCGAACCCTACTTCGGAAACCCAAATCTGGGATGTTTGAAGTACGTGCTAAAAAAACTGAGTCACGATCGTGGTTTTTCGAAAGTTTTGTGAGGAATGATAAGACTTGATGATTTATCATATTATTTCTAAGAAACAAAGTGCATAAAACTGTCAACAGAGTTCTTCAAATCGAACCCTACTTCGAAAACCCAAATCTGGGAAATTTTAAGTACGTGCTAAAAAAACCAAGTCACGATCGTCGTTTTTCGAAAGTTTTGTGAGGAATGATAAGGCTTGATGATTTATCATATTATTTCTAAGAAACGGAGTGCATAAAACCGTCAACAGAGTTCTTCAAATCGAACCCTACTTCGGAAACCCAAATCGGGCAAATTTGAAGTACGTGCTAAAAAAACAAAGTCACGATCGTCGTTTTTTGAAGGTTTTGTGAGGAATGATAAGGTTTGATGATTTACAATATTATTTCTAAGAAACGGAGTGCATAAAACCGTCAACAGAGTTCTTCAAATCGAACCCTACTTCGGAAACCCAAATCTGGGAAATTTTAAGTACGTGCTAAAAAAACCAAGTCACGATCGTCGTTTTTCGAAAGTTTTGTGCGCAATGATAAGGCTTGATGATTTATCATATTATTTCTAAGAAACGGAGTGCTTAAAACCGTCAACAGAGTTTTTCAAATCGAACCCTACTTCGGAAACCCAAATCTGGGATGTTTGAAGTACGTGCTAAAAAAACCGAGTCAAGATTGTCGTTTTTCGAAAGTTTTGTGAGGAATGATAAGGCTTTATGATTTATCATATTATTTCTAAGAAACGGAGTGCTTAAAACCGTCAACAGAGTTCTTCA
>NW_019272089.1:0-4162 GCF_002738345.1 Cucurbita maxima | reverse complement strand
ATATTATTTCTAAGAAACGGAGTGCTTAAAACCGTCAACAGAGTTCTTCAAATCGAACCCTACTTCGGAAACCCAAATCTGGGATGTTTGAAGTACGTGCTAAAAAAACCGAGTCACGATTGTCGTTTTTCGAAGGTTTTGTGAGGAATGATAAGGCTTGATGATTTACCATATTATTTCTAAGAAACGGAGTGCATAAAACCGTCAACAGAGTTCTTCAAATCGAACCCTACTTCGGAATCCCAAATCTGGGAAATTTGAAGTACGTGCTAAAAAAACCAAGTCACGATCGTCGTTTTTCGAAACTTTTGTGCGGAATGATAAGGCTTGATGATTTATCATATTATTTCTAAGAAACGGAGTGCTTAAAACCGTCAACAGAGTTCTTCAAATCGAACCCTACTTCGGAAACCCAAATCTGGGAAATTTGAAGTACGTGCTAAAAAAACCAAGTCACGATCGTCGTTTTTCGAAACTTTTGTGCGGAATGATAAGGCTTGATGATTTATCATATTATTTCTAAGAAACGGAGTGCTTAAAACCGTCAACAGAGAATGATAAGGCTTGATGATTTATCATATTATTTCTAAGAAACGGAGTGCTTAAAACCGTCAACAGAGTTTTTTAAGGCTTGATGATTTATCATATTATTTCTAAGAAACGGAGTGCTTAAAACCGTCAACAGAGTTTTTCAAATCGAACCCTACTTCGGAAACCCAAATCTGGGATGTTTGAAGTACGTGCTAAAAAAATCGAGTTCAAATCGAACCCTACTTCGGAAACCCAAATCTGGGATGTTTGAAGTACGTGCTAAAAAAATCGAGTCAAGATTGTCGTTTTTCGAAAGTTTTGTGAGGAATGATTAGGTTTTATGATTTATCATATTATTTCTAAGAAACGGAGTGCTTAAAACCGTCAACAGAGTTCTTCAAATCGAACCCTACTTCGGAAACCCAAATCTGGGAAATTTGAAGTACGTGCTAAAAAAACCGAGTCACGATCGTCGTTTTTCGAGAGTTTTGTGAGGAATGATAAGGCTTGATGATTTAGAATATTATTTCTAAGAAACGGAGTGCATAAAACCGTCAACAGAGTTCTTCAAATCGAACCCTACTTCGGAAACCCAAATCTGGGATGTTTGAAGTACGTGCTAAAAAAACCGAGTCACGATCGTGGTTTTTCGAGAGTTTTGTGTGGAATGAAAAGGCTTGATGATTTAGAATATTATTTCTAAGAAACGGAGTGCATAAAACCGTCAACAGAGTTCTTCAAATCGAACCCTACTTCGGAAACTCAAATCTGGGATGTTTGAAGTACGTGCTAAAAAAACCGAGTCATGATCGTGGTTTTTCGAGAGTTTTGTGAGGAATGATAAGGCTTGATGATTTAGAATATTATTTCTAAGAAACGGAGTTTTTCGAGAGTTTTGTGAGGAATGATAAGGCTTGATGATTTAGAATATTATTTCTAAGAAACGGAGTGCATAAAATCGTCAACAGAGTTCTTCAAATCGAACCCTACTTCGGAAACCCAAATCTGGAAAGTTTGAAATACGTGCTAAAACCACCGAATCACGATCATCGTTTTTCGAAAGTTTTGTGAGGAATGATAAGGCTTGATGATTTATCATATTATTTCTAAGAAACGGAGTGCATAAAACCGTCAACAGAGTTCTTCAAATCGAACCCTACTTCGGAAACCCAAATCGTGGAAGTTTGAAGTACGTGCTAAAAAAACCGATTCACGATCGTCGTTTTTCGAAGGTTTTGTGAGGAATGATAAGGCTTGATGATTTATCATATTATTTCTAAGAAACGGAGTGCATAAAACTGTCAACAGAGTTCTTCAAATCGAACCCTGCTTCGGAAACCAAAATCTGGTTAGTTTGAAGTACGTGCTAAAAACACCGAGTCACGATTGTCGATTTTCGGAAGTTTTGTGAGGAATGATAAGGCTTGATGATTTATCATATTATTTCTAAGAAACGGAGTGCATAAAAACGTCAACAGAGTTCTTCAAATCGAACCCTACTTCGGAAACCCAAATTTGGGAAGTTTGAAGTACGTGCTAAAAAACCCGAATCACGATCGTCGTTTTTCGAAAGTTTTGTTGGGAATGATAAGGCTTGATGATTTAGAATATTATTTCTAAGAAACGGACAGCATAAAACCGCCAACAGAGTTCTTCAAATCGAACCCTACTTCGGAAACCCAAATCGTGGAAGTTTGAAGTAAGTGCTAAAAAAACCGAGTCACGATCGTCGTTTTTCGAAAGTTTTGTGTGGAATGATAAGGCTTGATGATTTATCATATTATTACTAAGAAACGGAGTGCATAAAAACGTCAACAGAGTTCTTCAAATCGAACCCTACTTCGGAAACCCAAATTTGAAAAGTTTGAAGTACGTGCTAAAATACCCGAATCACGATTGTCGTTTTTCGAAAGTTTTGTTGGGAATGATAAGGCTTGACGATTTAGAATATTATTTCTAAGAAACGGACAGCATAAAACCGCCAACAGAGTTCTTCAAATCGAACCCTACTTCGGAAACCCAAATCGTGGAAGTTTGAAGTACGTACTAAAAAAACCGAGTCACGATCGTCGTTTTTCGAAAGTTTTGTGAGCAATGATAAGGATTGATGATTTATCATATTATTTCTAAGAAACTGAGTGCATAAAACTGTCAACAGAGTTCTTCAAATCGAACCCTACTTCGTAAGCCCAAATCTGGGAAATTTGAAGTACGTGCTAAAAAAACCGAGTCACGATCGTCGTTTTTCGAAGGTTTTGTAAGGAATGATAAGGCTTGATGATTTATCATATTATTTCTAAGAAACGGAGTGCATAAAACGTTTTGTAAGGAATGATAAGGCTTGATGATTTATCATATTATTTCTAAGAAACGGAGTGCATAAAACCGTCAACAGAGTTCTTCAAATCGAACCCTACTTCGGAAACCCAAATCGTGGAAATTTGAATTACGTTCTAAAAAAACCGATTCACGATCGTCGTTTTTCGAAGGTTTTGTGAGGAATGATAAGGCTTGATGATTTATCATATTATTTCTAAGAAACGGAGTGCATAAAACCGTCAACAGAGTTCTTCAAATCGAACCCTACTTCGGAAACCCAAATCGTGGAAGTTTGAAGTACGTGCTAAAAAAACCGATTCACGATCGTCGTTTTTCGAAGGTTTTGTGAGGAATGATAAGGCTTGATGATTTATCATATTATTTCTAAGAAACGGAGTGCATAAAACTGTCAACAGAGTTCTTCAAATCGAACCCTGCTTCGTTAACCAAAATCTGGGAAGTTTGAAGTACGTGCTAAAAAAACCGAGTCACTATCGTCGTTTTCCGAAAGTTTGGTGAGGAATGATAAGGATTGATGATTTATCATATTATTTCTAAGAGACGGAGTGCATAAAATCGTCAACAGAGTTCTTCAAATCGAACCCTACTTCGGAAGCTCAAATCTGGGAAATTTGAAGTACGTGCTAAAAAAACTGAGTCACGATCGTCGTTTTTCGAAATTTTTTTGAGGAATGATAAGGCTTGATGATTAAGAATATTATTTCTAAGAAACGGAGTGCATATAACCGTCAACAGAGTTCTTCAAATCGAACCTTACTTCGGCAACCCTAATCTGGGAAGTTTGAAGTACGTGCTAAAAAAACCGAGTCACGATTGTCGATTTTCAGAAGTTTTGTGAGGAATATAAGGCTTGATGATTTCGAATATTATTTCTAAGAAACGGAGTGCATAAAACCGCCAATAGAGTTCTTCAAATCGAACCCTGCTTTGGAAACCCAAATCCGTGAAGTTTGAAGTACGTGCTAAAAAACCCGAATCACGATCGTCGTTTTTCGAAAGTTTTGTTGGGAATGATAAGGCTTGACGATTTAGAATATTATTTCTAAGAAACGGACAGCATAAAACCGCCAACAGAGTTCTTCAAATCGAACCCTACTTCGGAAACCCAAATCGTGGAAGTTTGAAGTACGTGCTAAAAAAACCGAGTCACGATCGTCGTTTTTCGAAAGTTTTGTGAGGAATGATAAGGCTTGATGATTTATCATATTATTTCTAAGAAACGGAGTACATAAAACCGTCAACAGAGTTCTTCATATCGAACCCTACTTCGGAAACCCAAAATGTGGGAAGT
>NW_019272088.1:525209-527007 GCF_002738345.1 Cucurbita maxima | reverse complement strand
TCCTCACAAAAATTTTGAAAAACGTCGATCGTGCCTCGGTTTTTTAAGCACGTACTTCAAACTTCCCAGGAAGTAGGGTTCGATTTGAAGAACTCTTTTACTGTTTTATGCACTCCGTTTCTTAGAATTTATATTCTTAATCATCAAGCCTTATCATTCGTCACAAAACTTTCGAAAACGTCAATCGTGACTCGGTTTTTTTAGCAAGTACTTCAAACTTCCAAAATTTGGGTTTCCGAAATAGGGTTCGATTTGAAGAACTCCTTTACTGTTTTATGCACTCCGTTTCTTAGAAATAATATTTTAAATCATCAAGCCTTATCATTCCTCACAAAACTTTCGAAAACGTCGATCGTGACTCGGTTTTTTTAGCAAGTACTTCAAACTTCCCAGATTTTGGTTTCCGAAGAAGGGTTCGATTTGAAGAACTCCTTTACTCTTTTATGCACTCCGTTTCTAGAAATAATATTCTAAATCATAAAGCCTTATCATTCCTCACAAAACTTTTGAAAACGTCGATCGTGACTCGTTTTTTTAGCACTTACTTCAAACTTCCCAGATTTTTGTTTCCGAAGAAGGGTTCGATTTGAAGAACTCTTTTACCGTTTTATGCACTCCGTTTCTTAGAATTTATATTCTTAATCATCAAGCCTTATCATTCCTCACAAAGCTTTCGAAAACTGTCGATCGTGACTCGGTTTTCTTAACACGTACTTCAAACTTCCCAGATTTTGGTTTCCGAAGAAGGGTTCGATTTGAAGAACTCTTTTACTCTTTTATGCACTCCGTTTCTAGAAATAATATTCTAAATCATCAAGCCTTACCATTCCTCACAAGACTTTCGAAAGACGTCGATCGTGACTCGGTTATTTTAGCACGTACTTCAAACTTCCCAGATTTTGGTTTCCGAAGAAGGGTTCGATTTGAAGAACTCCTTTACTGTTTTATGCACTCCGTTTCTTAGAAATAATATTCTAAATCATCAAGCCTTACCATTCCTCACAAGACTTTCGAAAGACGTCGATCGTGACTCGGTTATTTTAGCATGTACTTCAAACTTCCCAAATTAGGGTTCCGATGTAGGGTTCGATTTGAAGAACTCCGTTACTATTTTATGCACTCCGTTTGTTAGAAATAATATTCTAAATCACCAAGCCTTATCATTCCTCACAAAACTTTCGAAAACCGTCGATCGTGACTCGGTTTTTTTAGCAAGTACTTCAAACTTCGCATGAATAAGAGTTCGATTTGAAGAACTCTTTTACTGTTTTATGCACTTCGTTTCTTAGAAATAATATTTTAAATCATCAAGCCTTATCATTCCTCACAAAACTTTCGAAAACGTCGATCGTGACTCGGTTTTTTTAGCAAGTACTTCAAACTTCCCAGATTTTTGTTTCCGAAGAAGGGTTCGATTTGAAGAACTCCTTTACTCTTTTATGCACTCCGTTTCTAGAAATAATATTCTAAATCATAAAGCCTTATCATTCCTCACAAAACTTTCGAAAACGTCGATCGTGACTCGTTTTTTTAGCACTTACTTCAAACTTCCCAGATTTTTGTTTCCGAAGAAGGGTTCGATTTGAAGAACTCTTTTACCGTTTTATGCACTCCGTTTCTTAGAGATAATATTCTAAATCATCAAACCTTATCATTCCTCACAAAGCTTTTGAAAACTGTCGATCGTGACTCGGTTTTCTTAACACGTACTTCAAACTTCCCAGATTTTGGTTTCCAAAGTAGGGTTCGATTTGAAGAACTCCTTTACTGTTTTATGCACTCCGTTTCTTAGAATTTA
>NW_019272088.1:523398-524786 GCF_002738345.1 Cucurbita maxima | reverse complement strand
TTTTATGCACTCCGTTTCTTAGAAATAATATTCTAAATCATCAAGCCTTATCATTCGTCACAAAACTTTCGAAAACGTCGATCGTGACTCGGTTTTTTTAGCAAGTACTTCAAACTTCCAAAATTTTGGTTTCCGAAGTAGGGTTCGATTTGAAGAACTCCTTTACTGTTTTATGCACTCCGTTTCTTAGAAATAATATTCTAAATCATCAAGCCTTACCATTCCTCACAAGACTTTCGAAAGACGTCGATCGTGACTCGGTTATTTTAGCTCGTACTTCAAACTTCCCAAATTTGGGTTCCGATGTAGGGTTCGATTTGAAGAACTCCGTTACTATTTTATGCACTCCGTTTGTTAGAAATAATATTCTAAATCACCAAGCCTTATCATTCCTCACAAAACTTTCGAAAACCGTCGATCGTGACTCGGTTTTTTTAGGAAGTACTTCAAACTTCCCAGATTTGGGTTTCCGAAGAAGGGTTCGATTTGAAGAACTCCTTTACTGTTTTATGCACTCCGTTTCTTAGAAATAATATTCTAAATCATCAAGCCTTATCACTCCTCACAAAACTTTCGAAAACCGTCGATTATGACTCGGTTTTTTTAGCACGTACTTCAAACTTTTCAGATTTGAGTTTCCGAAGTAGGGTTCGATTTGAAGAACTCCTTTACTTTTTTATGCACTCCGTTTCTTAGAAATAATATTCTAAATCATCAAGCCTTATCAATCCTCACAAATTTTTTGAAAACCGTCGATCGTGACTCGGTTTTTTAGCAAGTACTTTAAACTTCCCAGGAAGTAGGGTTCGATTTGAAGAACACGTTTACTATTTTATGCACTCCGTTTCTTAGAAATAATATTCTAAATCATCAAGCCTTATCATTCCTCACCAAACTTTTGAAAACCGTCGATCGTGACTCGGTTTTTTTAGCAAGTACTTCAAACTTCCCAGGAAGTAGGGTTAGATTTGAAGAACTCTTTTATTGTTTCATGCATTCCGTATCTTAGAAATAATATTCTAAATCATCAAGCCTTATCATTCCTCACTAAAATTTCGAAAAACGTTGATCGTGACTCGGTTATTTTAGCACGTACTTCAAACTTCCCAGATTTGGGTTTCCGAAGGAGGGTTCGATTTGAAGAACTCTTTTACTGTTTTATGCACTCCGTTTCTTAGAAATAATATTCTAAATCATCAAGCCTTATCATTCCTCACAAAACTTTCGAAAACCGTCGATCGTGACTCGGTTTTTTTAGCAAGTACTTCAAACTTCCAAGATTTGAGTTTCCGAAGAAGGGTTCGATTTGAAGAACTCTTTTACTGTTTTATGCACTCCGTTTCTTAGAAATAATATTCTAAATCATCAAGCCTTATCATTCCTCACAA
>NW_019272088.1:522925-523359 GCF_002738345.1 Cucurbita maxima | reverse complement strand
GATTTGGGTTTCCGAAGTAGGGTTCGATTTGAAGAACACGTTTACTATTTTATGCACTCCGTTTCTTAGAAATAATATTCTAAATCATCAAGCCTTATCATTCCTCACCAAACTTTTGAAAACCGTCGATCGTGACTCGGTTTTTTTAGCAAGTACTTCAAACTTCCCAGGAAGTAGGGTTAGATTTGAAGAACTCTTTTATTGTTTCATGCATTCCGTATCTTAGAAATAATATTCTAAATCATCAAGCCTTATCATTCCTCACTAAAATTTCGAAAAACGTTGATCGTGACTCGGTTATTTTAGCACGTACTTCAAACTTCCCAGATTTGGGTTTCCGAAGGAGGGTTCGATTTGAAGAACTCTTTTACTGTTTTATGCACTCCGTTTCTTAGAAATAATATTCTAAATCATCAAGCCTTATCATTCCTCAC
>NW_019272088.1:516569-521467 GCF_002738345.1 Cucurbita maxima | reverse complement strand
TTTTATGCACTCCGTTTCTTAGAAATAATATTCTAAATCATCAAGCCTTATCATTCCTCACAAAAGTTTCGAAAACCGTCGATCGTGACTCGGTTTTTTTAGCAAGTACTTCAAACATCCCAGGAAGTAGGGTTCGATTTGAAAAACTCTTTTACTGTTTTATGCACTCCGTTTCTTAGAAATAATATTCTAANAAATCATCAAGCCTTATCATTCCTCACAAAACTTTCGAAAACCGTCGATCGTGACTCGGTTTTTTTAGCACGTACTTCAAACTTCCCAGATTTGGGTTTCCGAAGTAGAGTTCGATTCGAAGAACACTTTTACTTTTTTATGCACTACGTTTCTTAGAAATAATATTCTAAATCATCAAGCCTTATCAATCCTCACAATTTTTTCGAAAAACGTCGACCGTGACTCGGTTTTTTTAGCACGTACCTCAAACTTCCCAGATTTGGGATTTCGAAGAAGGGTTCGATTTGAAGAACTCTTTGACTATTTTATGCACTCCGTTTCTTAGAAATAATATTCTAAATCATCAAGCCTTATCATTCCTCACAAAACTTTCGAAAACGTCGATCGTGACTCAGTTTTTTTAGCTCGTACTTCAAACTTCGCACATTTGGGTTTCCGAAGAAGGGTTCGATTTGAAGAACTCTTTTACTGTTTTATGCACTCCGTTTCCTAGAAATAATATTGTAAATCAACAAGCCTTATCATTCCTCACAAAAATTTCGAAAAACGTCGATCGTGACTCGGCTATTTTAGCACGTACTTCAAACTTCCCGGATTTGGGTTTCCAAAGATGGGTTCGATTTGAAGAACTTTTTTACTGTTTTATGCACTCCCTTTCTTAGAAATAATATTCTAAATTATCAAGCCTTATCATTCCTAATAAAACTTTCNTTCTTAGAAATAATATTCTAAATCATCAAGCCTTATCATTCCTCACAAAACTTTCGAAAACCGTCGATCGTGACTCGGTCTTTTTAGCACGTACTTCAAACTTCTCAGATTTGGGTTTCCGAAGTAGAATTCGATTCGAAGAACTCTTTTACTGTTTTATGCACTCCGTTTCTTAGAAATAATATTCTAAATCATCAAGCCTTATCATTCCTCACAAAACTTTCGAAAACCGTCGATCGTGATTCGGTTTTTTTANTTTCTTAGAAATAATATTCTAAATTATCAAGCCTTATCATTCCTAATAAAACTTTCGAAAACCGTCGATCGTGACTCGGTATTTTTAGCAAGTACTTCAAACATCCCAGGAAGTAGGGTTCGATTTGAAGAACTCTTTTACTGTTTTATGCACTCCGTTTCTTAGAAATAATATTCTAAATCATCAAGCCTTATCAATCCTCACAAATTTTTCGAAAACCGTCAATCGTGACTCGGTTTTTTTAGCAAGTACTTCAAACTTCCCTGATTTTGGATTCCGAAGTAGGGTTCGATTTAAAGAACTCCTTTACTGTTTTATGCACTCCGTTTCTTAGAAATTATATTCTAAATCATCAAGTCTTATCATTCCTCATAAAATTTTCGAAAACGTCNCACTCCGTTTCTTAGAAATAATATTCTAAATCATCAAGCCTTATCATTCCTCACAAAACTTTCGAAAACGTCGATCGTGACTCAGTTTTTTTAGCACGTACTTCAAACTTCCCACATTTGGGTTTCCAAAGAAGGGTTCGATTTGAAGAACTCTTTTACTGTTTTATGCACTCCGTTTCTTAGAAATAATATTCTAAATCATCAAGCCTTATCATTCCTCACAAAACTTTCGAAAACGTCGATCGTGACTCGGTTTTTTTAGCACGTACTTCAAACATCCCAGGAAGTAGGGTTCGATTTGAAAAACTCTTTTACTGTTTTATGCACTCTGTTTCTTAGAAATAATATTCTAAATCATCAAGCCCTATCATTCCTCACAAAATTTTCGAAAACGTCGATCGTGACTCGATTTTTTTAGCACGTACTTCAAACTTCCCAGATTTTGCTTTCCGATGAAGGGTTCGATTTGAAGAACTCGTTTACTGTTTTATGCACTCCGTTTCTTAGAAATAATATTCTAAATCATCAAGCCTTATCATTCCTCACAAAACTTTCGAAAACGTCGATCGTGACTCAATTTTTTTAGCACGTACTTCAAACTTCCCACATTTGGGTTTCCGAAGAAGGGTTCGATTTGAAGAACTCTTTTACTGTTTTATGCACTCCGTTTCTTAGAAATAATATTCTAAATCATCAAGCCTTATCATTCCTCACAAAACTTTCGAAAACCGTCGATGTGACCCGTTTTTGTAGCACTTACTTCAAACTTCCCAGATTTGGGTTTCCGAAGTAGGGTTCGATTTGAAGAACTTTTTTACTGTTTTATGCACTCCGTTTCTGAGAAATTATATTCTAAATCATCAAGCCTTATCATTCCTCACAAAACTTTCGAAAAACGTCGATCGTGACTCGGTCTTTTTAGCAAGTACTTCAAACTTCCCAGGTTTGGGTTTCCGAAGTAGGGTTTGATTCGAAGAACACTTTTACTTTTTTATGCACTTCGTTTCTTAGAAATAATATTCTAAATCATCAAGCCTTATCATTCCTCACAAAACTTTCGAAAACCGTCGATCGTGACTCGGTCTTTTTAGCACGTACTTCAAACTTCTCAGATTTGGGTTTCCGAAGTAGGATTCGATTCGAAGAACTCTTTTACTGTTTTATGCACTCCGTTTCTTAGAAATAATATTCTAAATCATCAAGCCTTATCATTCCTCACAAAACTTTCGAAAACCGTCGATCGTGATTCGGTTTTTTTAGCACGTACTTCAAACTTCCCAGATTTGGGTTTCCGAAGTAGAGTTCGATTCGAAGAACACTTTTACTTTTTTATGCACTACGTTTCTTAGAAATAATATTCTAAATCATCAAGCCGTATCAATCCTCACAAATTTTTCGAAAACCGTCAATCGTGACTCGGTTTTTTTAGCAAGTACTTCAAACTTCCCTGATTTTGGATTCCGAAGTAGGGTTTGATTTAAAGAACTCCTTTACTGTTTTATGCACTCCGTTTCTTAGAAATTATATTCTAAATCATCAAGTCTTATCATTCCTCATAAAATTTTCGAAAACGTCGATCGTGACTCGATTTTTTTAGCACGTACTTCAAACTTCCCAGATTTTTCTTTCCGATGAAGGGTTTGATTTGAAGAACTCCTTTACTGTTTTATGCACTCCGTTTCTTAGAAATAATATTCTAAATCATCAAGCCTTATCATTCCTCACAAAACTTTCGAAAACGTCGATCGTGACTCAATTTTTTTAGCACGTACTTAAAACTTCCCACATTTGGGTTTCCGAAGAAGGGTTCGATTTGAAGAACTCTTTTACTGTTTTATGCACTCCGTTTCTTAGAAATAATATTCTAAATCATCAAGCCTTATCATTCCTCACAAAACTTTCGAAAACCGTCGATCGTGACTCGGTATTTTTAGCAAGTACTTCAAACATCCCAGGAAGTAGGGTTCGATTTGAAAAACTCTTTTACTGTTTTATGCACTCCGTTTCTTAGAAATAATATTCTAAATCATCAAGCCTTATCATTCCTCACAAAACTTTCGAAAACGTCGATCGTGACTCGGTTTTTTTAGCACGTACTTCAAACTTCCAAGATTTGAGTTTCCGAAGAAGGGTTCGATTTGAAGAACTCTTTTACTGTTTTATGCACTCCGTTTCTTAGTAATAATATTCTAAATCATCAAGCCTTATCATTCCTCACAAAACTTTCGAAAACCGTCGATCGTGACTCGGTTTTTTTAGCACGTACTTCAAACTTCCCAGATTTGGGTTTCCGAAGTAGGGTTCGATTTGAAGAACACGTTTACTATTTTATGCACTCCGTTTCTTAGAAATAATATTCTAAATCATCAAGCCTTATCATTCCTCACCAAACTTTTGAAAACCGTCAATCGTGACTCGGTTTTTTTAGCAAGTACTTCAAACTTCCCAGATTTGGGTTTCTGCAGAAGGGTTCGATTTGAAGAACTCCTTTACTGTTTTATGCACTCCGTTTCCTAGAAATAATATTGTAAATCAACAAGCCTTATCATTCCTCACAAAAATTTCGAAAAACGTCGATCGTGACTCGGCTATTTTAGCACGTACTTCAAACTTCCCGGATTTGGGTTTCCAAAGATTGGTTCGATTTGAAGAGCTCGTTTACTGTTTTATGCACTCCGTTTCTTAGAAATAATATTCTAAATTATCAAGCCTTATCATTCCTAATAAAACTTTCGAAAACCGTCGATCGTGACTCGGTATTTTTAGCAAGTACTTCAAACATCCCAGAAAGTAGGGTTCGATTTGAAGAACTCTTTTACTGTTTTATGCACTCCGTTTCTTAGAAATAATATTCTAAATCATCAAGCCTTATCAATCCTCACAAATTTTTCGAAAACCGTCAATCGTGACTCGGTTTTTTTAGCAAGTACTTCAAACTTCCATGATTTTGGATTCCGAAGTAGGGTTCGATTTAAAGAACTCCTTTACTGTTTTATGCACTCCGTTTCTTAGAAATTATATTCTAAATCATCAAGTCTTATCATTCCTCATAAAATTTTCGAAAACGTCGATCGTGACTCGATTTTTTTAGCACTTACTTCAAACTTCCCAGATTTTGCTTTCCGATGAAGGGTTCGATTTGAAGAACTCGTTTACTGTTTTATGCACTCCGTTTCTTAGAAATAATATTCTAAATCATCAAGCCTTATCATTCCTCACAAAACTTTCGAAAACGTCGATCGTGACTCAGTTTTTTTAGCACGTACTTCAAACTTCCCACATTTGGGTTTCCGAAGAAGGGTTCGATTTGAAGAACTCTTTTACTGTTTTATGCACTCCGTTTC
>NW_019272088.1:503313-514269 GCF_002738345.1 Cucurbita maxima | reverse complement strand
CAAACTTCTCAGATTTGGGTTTCCGAAGTAGGGTTCGATTTGAAGAACTCTTTTACTGTTTTATGCACTCCGTTTCTTAGAAATAATATTCTAAATCAACAAGCCTTATCATTCCTCACAAAACTTTCGAAAACCGTCGACCGTGACTCGGTCTTTTTAGCAAGTACTTCAAACTTCCCAGATTTGGGTTTCAGAAGTAGGGTTCGATTTGAAGAACTCTTTTACTGTTTTATGCACTCCGTTTCTTAGAAATAATATTCTAAATCATCAAGCCTTATCATTCCTCACAAATCTTTCGAAAATCGTCGATGTGACCCGGTGTTTTTAGCACTTACTTCTAACTTCTCAGATTTTGGTTTCCGAAGTAGGGTTCGATTTGAAGAACTCCTTTACTGTTTTATGAACTCTGTTTCTGAGAAATTATATTCTAAATCATCAAGCCTTATCATTCCTCACAAAACTTTCGAAAACCGTCGATGTGACCCGTTTTTGTAGCACTTACTTGTCGATCGTGACTCGGTTTTTTTTAGCAAGTACTTCAAACTTCCCAGAAAGTAGGGTTTGATTTGAAGAACTCTTTTACTGTTTTATGAACTCCGTTTCTGAGAAATTATATTCTAAATCATCAAGCCTTATCATTCCTCACAAAACTTTCGAAAACCGTCGATCGTGACTTAGTTTTTTTAACACGTACTTCAAACTTCCCAAATTTGGGTTTCCAAAGTGGGTTCGATTTGAAGAACTCTTTTACTGTTTTATGCACTCCGTTTCTTAGAAATAATATTCTAAATCATCAAGCCTTATCATTCCTCACNAAGTAGGGTTCGATTCGAAGAACACTTTTACTTTTTTATGCACTCCGTTTCTTAGAAATAACATTCTAAATCATCAAGTCTTATCATTCCTCACAAAACTTTCGAAAACCGTCGATCGTGACTCGGTCTTTTTAGCAAGTACTTCAAACTTCTCAGATTTGGGTTTCCGAACTAGGGTTCGATTTGAAGAACTCTTTTACTGTTTTATGCACTCCGTTTCTTAGAAATAATATTCTAAATCATCAAGCCTTATCATTCCTCACAAAACTTTCGAAAACCGTCGATGTGACCCGTTTTTTTAGCACTTACTTCAAACTTCCAAGATTTTGGTTTCCGAAGTAGGGTTCGATTTGAAGAACTCCTTTACTGTTTTATGCACTCCGTTTCTGAGAAATTATATTCTAAATCATCAAGCCTTATCATTTCTCACAAAACTTTCGAAAACCGTCGATCGTGACTCGGTCTTTTTAGCAAGTACTTCAAACTTCCCAGATTTGGGGTTCCGAAGTAGGGTTCAATTTGAAGAACTCTTTTACTGTTTTATGCACTCCGTTTCTTAGAAATAATATTCTAAATCATCAAGCCTTATCATTCCTCACAAAACTTTCGAAAACAGTCGATCGTGACTCGGTTTTTTTAGCAAGTACTACAAACTTCTCAGATTTGGGTTTCCGAAGTAGGGTTCGATTCGAAGAACACTTTTACTGTTTTATGCACTCCGTTTCTTAGAAATAATATTCTAAATCATCAAGCCTTATCATTCCTCACAAAACTTTCGAAAACCGTCGATCGTGACTCGGTTTTTTTAGCACGTACTTCAAACTTCCCAGATTTGGGTTTCCGAAGTAGGGTTCGATTCGAAGAACACTTTTACTTTTTTATGCACTACGTTTCTGAGAAATTATATTCTAAATCATCAAGCCTTATCATTCCTCAAAAAACTTTCGAAAACCGTCGATCGTGACTCGGTCTTTTTAGCAAGTACTACAAACTTCTCAGATTTGGGTTTCCGAAGTAGGGTTCGATTTGAAGAACTCTTTTACAGTTTTATGCACTCCGTTTCTTAGAAATAATATTCTAAATCATCAAGCCTTATCATTCCTCACAAAACTTTCGAAAACCGTCGATGTGACCCGTTTTTTTAGCACTTACTTCAAACTTCCCAGATTTTGGTTTCCGAAGTAGGGTTCGATTCGAAGAACACTTTTACTTTTTTATGCACTTCGTTTCTTAGAAATAATATTCTAAATCATCAAGCCTTATCATTCCTCACAAAACTTTCGAAAACCGTCGATCGTTAGAAATAATATTCTAAATCATCAAGCCTTATCATTCCTCACAAAACTTTCGAAAACCGTCGATCGTGACTCGGTCTTTTTAGTAAGTACTACAAACTTCTCAGATTTGGGTTTCCGAAGTAGGGTTCGATTTGAAGAACTCTTTGACTGTTTTATGCACTCCGTTTCTCAGAAATAATATTCTAAATCATCAAGCCTTATCATTCCTCACAAAACTTTCGAAAACCGTCGATGTGACCCGTTTTTTTAGCACTTACTTCAAACTTCCCAGATTTTGGTTTCCGAAGTAGGGTTCGATTNGAAGAACTCCTTTACTGTTTTATGCACTCCGTTTCTGAGAAATTATATTCTAAATCATCCTGCCTTATCATTCCTCACAAAACTTTCGAAAACCGTCGATCAAGACTCAATTTTTTTAGCACGTACTTCAAACTTCCCAGATTTGGGTTTCCGAAGTAGGGTTCGATTCGAAGAACACTTTTACTTTTTTATGCACTTCGTTTCTTAGAAATAATATTCTAAATCATCAAGCCTTATCATTCCGCACAAAACTTTCGAAAACCGTCGATCTTGACTCGGTCTTTTTAGCAAGTACTACAAACTTCTCAGATTTGGGTTTCCGAAGTAGGGTTCGATTTGAAGAACTCTTTTACTGTTTTATGCACTCCGTTTCGTAGAAATAATATTCTAAATAATCAAGCCTTATCATTCCTCACAAAACTTTAGAAAACCGTCGATGAGACCCAGTTTTTTTAGCACTTACTTCTAACTTCTCAGATTTTTGTTTCCGAAGTAGGGTTCGATTTGAAGAACTCTTTTACTGTTTTATGAACTCCGTTTCTGAGAAATTATATTCTAAATCATCAAGCCTTATCATTCCTCACAAAACTTTCGAAAACCGTCGATCGTGACTCAGTTTTTTTAGCACGTACTTCAAACTTCCCAGATTTGGGTTTCCNCATCAAGCCTTATCATTCCTCACAAAACTTTCGAAAAACGTCGATCGTGACTCGGTTTTTGTAGCACGTACTAAAAACCTCCCAGATTTGGGTTTCCGAAGTAAGGTACGATTTGAAGAACTCTTTCACTGTTTTATGCACTCCGTTTCTTAGAAATAATATTCTAAATCATCAAGCCTTATCATTCCTCACAAAACTTTCGAAAGTTTTGTGAGGAATGATAAGGCTTGATGATTTAGAATATTATTTCTTAGAAACGGTGTGCATAAAACAGTAAAAGAGTTCGTCAAATCGAACCCTACTTCGGAAACCCAAATCTAGGAAGTTTGAAGTACGTGCTAAAAACACCGAGTCACGATCGACGGTTTTCGAAAGTTTTGTGAGGAATGATAAGGCTTGATGATTTAGAATATTATTTCTTAGAAACGGTGTGCATAAAACAGTAAAAGAGTTCGTCAAATCGAACCCTACTTCGGAAACCCAAATCTAGGAAGTTTGAAGTACGTGCTAAAAACACCGAGTCACGATCGACGGTTTTCGAAAGTTTTGTGAGGAATGATAAGGCTTGATGATTTAGAATATTATTTCTTAGAAACGGTGTGCATAAAACAGTAAAAGAGTTCGTCAAATCGAACCCTACTTCGGAAACCCAAATCTAGGAAGTTTGAAGTACGTGCTAAAAACACCGAGTCACGATCGACGGTTTTCGAAAGTTTTGTGAGGAATGATAAGGCTTGATGATTTAGAATATTATTTCTTAGAAACGGTGTGCATAAAACAGTAAAAGAGTTCGTCAAATCGAACCCTACTTCGGAAACCCAAATCTAGGAAGTTTGAAGTACGTGCTAAAAACACCGAGTCACGATCGACGGTTTTCGAAAGTTTTGTGAGGAATGATAAGGCTTGATGATTTAGAATATTATTTCTTAGAAACGGTGTGCATAAAACAGTAAAAGAGTTCGTCAAATCGAACCCTACTTCGGAAACCCAAATCTAGGAAGTTTGAAGTACGTGCTAAAAACACCGAGTCACGATCGACGGTTTTCGAAAGTTTTGTGAGGAATGATAAGGCTTGATGATTTAGAATATTATTTCTTAGAAACGGTGTGCATAAAACAGTAAAAGAGTTCGTCAAATCGAACCCTACTTCGGAAACCCAAATCTAGGAAGTTTGAAGTACGTGCTAAAAACACCGAGTCACGATCGACGGTTTTCGAAAGTTTTGTGAGGAATGATAAGGCTTGATGATTTAGAATATTATTTCTTAGAAACGGTGTGCATAAAACAGTAAAAGAGTTCGTCAAATCGAACCCTACTTCGGAAACCCAAATCTAGGAAGTTTGAAGTACGTGCTAAAAACACCGAGTCACGATCGACGGTTTTCGAAAGTTTTGTGAGGAATGATAAGGCTTGATGATTTAGAATATTATTTCTTAGAAACGGTGTGCATAAAACAGTAAAAGAGTTCGTCAAATCGAACCCTACTTCGGAAACCCAAATCTAGGAAGTTTGAAGTACGTGCTAAAAACACCGAGTCACGATCGACGGTTTTCGAAAGTTTTGTGAGGAATGATAAGGCTTGATGATTTAGAATATTATTTCTTAGAAACGGTGTGCATAAAACAGTAAAAGAGTTCGTCAAATCGAACCCTACTTCGGAAACCCAAATCTAGGAAGTTTGAAGTACGTGCTAAAAACACCGAGTCACGATCGACGGTTTTCGAAAGTTTTGTGAGGAATGATAAGGCTTGATGATTTAGAATATTATTTCTTAGAAACGGTGTGCATAAAACAGTAAAAGAGTTCGTCAAATCGAACCCTACTTCGGAAACCCAAATCTAGGAAGTTTGAAGTACGTGCTAAAAACACCGAGTCACGATCGACGGTTTTCGAAAGTTTTGTGAGGAATGATAAGGCTTGATGATTTAGAATATTATTTCTTAGAAACGGTGTGCATAAAACAGTAAAAGAGTTCGTCAAATCGAACCCTACTTCGGAAACCCAAATCTAGGAAGTTTGAAGTACGTGCTAAAAACACCGAGTCACGATCGACGGTTTTCGAAAGTTTTGTGAGGAATGATAAGGCTTGATGATTTAGAATATTATTTCTTAGAAACGGTGTGCATAAAACAGTAAAAGAGTTCGTCAAATCGAACCCTACTTCGGAAACCCAAATCTAGGAAGTTTGAAGTACGTGCTAAAAACACCGAGTCACGATCGACGGTTTTCGAAAGTTTTGTGAGGAATGATAAGGCTTGATGATTTAGAATATTATTTCTTAGAAACGGTGTGCATAAAACAGTAAAAGAGTTCGTCAAATCGAACCCTACTTCGGAAACCCAAATCTAGGAAGTTTGAAGTACGTGCTAAAAACACCGAGTCACGATCGACGGTTTTCGAAAGTTTTGTGAGGAATGATAAGGCTTGATGATTTAGAATATTATTTCTTAGAAACGGTGTGCATAAAACAGTAAAAGAGTTCGTCAAATCGAACCCTACTTCGGAAACCCAAATCTAGGAAGTTTGAAGTACGTGCTAAAAACACCGAGTCACGATCGACGGTTTTCGAAAGTTTTGTGAGGAATGATAAGGCTTGATGATTTAGAATATTATTTCTTAGAAACGGTGTGCATAAAACAGTAAAAGAGTTCGTCAAATCGAACCCTACTTCGGAAACCCAAATCTAGGAAGTTTGAAGTACGTGCTAAAAACACCGAGTCACGATCGACGGTTTTCGAAAGTTTTGTGAGGAATGATAAGGCTTGATGATTTAGAATATTATTTCTAAATCATCAAGCCTTATCATTCCTCACAAAACTTTCGAAAAACGTCGATCGTGACTCGGTTTTTTTAGCACGTACTAAAAACCTCCCAGATTTGGGTTTCCGAAGTAAGGTACGATTTGAAGAACTCTTTCACTGTTTTATGCACTCCGTTTCTTAGAAATAAAATTCTAAATCATCAAGCCTTATCATTCCTCACAAAACTTTCGAAAAACGTCGATGGTGAATCGGTTTTTTTAGCACGTACTAAAAACTTCCCAGATTTGGGTTTCCGAAGTACGGTTCGATTTGAAGAACTCTTTTACTGTTTTATGCACTCCGTTTCTTAGAAATAATATTCTAAATCATCAAGCCTTATCATTCCTCACAAAACTTTCGAAAAACGTCGATGGTGAATCGGTTTTTTTAGCACGTACTAAAAACTTCCCAGATTTGGGTTTCCGAAGTACGGTTCGATTTGAAGAACTCTTTTACTGTTTTATGCACTTCGTTTCATAGAAATAATATTCTAAATCATCAAGCCTTATCATTCCTCACAAAACTTTTGAAAAACGTCGATGGTGACTCGGTTTTTTTAGCACGTACTAATAACTTTCAAAATTTGGGTTTTCGAAGTAGGGTTCGATTTGAAAAACAATTTTACTGTTTTATGCACTCCGTTTCTTAGAAATAATATTCTAAATCATCAAGCCATCTCACAAAACTTTCGAAAAACGTCGATGGTGACTAGGTTTCTTTATCACGTACTAATAACTTTCAAAATTTGGGTTTCCGAAGTAGGATTCGATTTGAAAAACTCTTTTACTGTTTTATGCACTCCGTTTCTTAGAAATAATATTCTAAAGCATCAAGCCTTATCATTCCTCACAAAACTTTCGAAAAACGTCGATCGTGACTCGGTTTTTTTAGCACGTACTAAAAACCTCCCAGATTTGGGTTTCCGAAGTAAGGTACGATTTGAAGGACTCTTTCACTGTTTTATGCACTCCGTTTCTTAGAAATAATATTCTAAATCATCAAGCCTTATCATTCCTCACAAAACTTTCGAAAAACGTCGATGGTGACTCGATTTTTTTAGCACGTACTAAAAACTTTCAAGATTTGGGTTTCCGAAGTTGGGTTCGATTTGAAGAACTCTTTTACTGTTTTATGCACTCCGTTTCTTAGAAATAATATTCTAAATCATCAAGCCTTATCATTCCTCACAAAACTTTTGAAAAACGTCGATGGTGAATCGGTTTTTTTAGCACGTACTAAAAACTTCCCAGATTTGGGTTTCCGAAGTACGGTTCGATTTGAAGAACTCTTTTACTGTTTTATGCACTCCGTTTCTTAGAAANTCGGTTTTTTTAGCACGTACTAAAAACCTCCTAGATTTGGGTTTCCGAAGTAAGGTACGATTTGAAGAACTCTTTCACTGTTTTATGCACTCCGTTTCTTAGAAATAATATTCTAAATCATCAAGCCATCTCAAAAAACTTTCGAAAAACGTCGATGGTGACTAGGTTTTTTTAGCACGTACTAATAACTTTCAAAATTTGGGTTTCCGAAGTAGGGTTCGATTTGAAAAACTCTTTTACTGTTTTATGCATTCCGTTTCTTAGAAATAATATTCTAAATCATCAAGCCTTATNCCTCACAAAACTTTCGAAAAACGTCGATGGTGACTCGATTTTTTTAGCACGTACTAAAAACTTTCAAGATTTGGGTTTCCGAAGTCGGGTTCGATTTGAAGAACTCTTTTACTGTTTTATGCACTCCATTTCTTAGAAATAATATTCTAAATCATCAAGCCTTATCATTCCTCACAAAACTTTCGAAAAACGTCGATGGTGACTCGTTTTTTTTAGCTCGTACTAATAACTTTCAAAATTATGGTGTTCGAAGTAGGGTTCGATTTGAAAAACTCTTTTACTGTTTTATGCACTCCGTTTCTTAGAAATAATATTCTAAATCATCAAGCCTTATCATTCCTCACAAAACTTTCGAAAAACGTCGATCGTGACCCGGTTTTTTTAGCACGTACTAAAAACCTCCCAGATTTGGGTTTCCGAAGTAGGGTTCGATTTGAAAAACTCTTTTACTGTTTTATGCACTCCGTTTCTTAGAAATAATATTCTAAAGCATCAAGCCTTATCATTCCTCACAAAACTTTCGAAAAACGTCGATCGTGACTCGGTTTTTTTAGCACGTACTAAAAACCTCCCAGATTTGGGTTTCCGAAGTAGGGTTCGATTTGAAAAACTCTTTTACTGTTTTATGCACTCCGTTTCTTAGAAATATTATTCTAAATCATCAAGCCTTATCATTCCTCACAAAACTTTCGAAAAACGTCGNACTGTTTTATGCACTCCGTTTCTTAGAAATAATATTCTAAATCATCAAGCCTTATCATTCCTCACAAAACTTTCGAAAAACGTCGATCGTGACTCGGTTTTTTTAGCACGTACTAATAACTCTCAAAATTTGGGTGTTCGAAGTAGGGTTCGATTTGAAAAACTCTTTTACTGTTTTATGCACTCCGGTTCTTAGAAATATTATTCTAAATCATCNAGAACTCTTTTACTGTTTTATGCACTCCGTTTCTTAGAAATAATATTCTAAATCATCAAGCCTTATCATTCCTCACAAAACTTTTGAAAAACGTCGATGGTGACTCGGTTTTTTTAGCACGTACTAAAAACTTTCAAGATTTGGGTTTCCGAAGTAGGGTTCGATTTGAAGAACTCTTTTACTGTTTTATGCACTCCTTTTCTTAGAAATAATATTCTAAATCATCAAGCCTTATCATTCCTCACAAAACTTTCGAAAAACGTCGATCGTGACTCGGTTTTTTTAGCACGTACTAAAAACCTCCTAGATTTGGGTTTCCGAAGTAAGGTACGATTTGAAGAACTCTTTCACTGTTTTATGCACTCCGTTTCTTAGAAATAATATTCTGAATCATCAAGCCTTATCATTCCTCACAAAACTTTCGAAAAACGTCGATGGTGAATCGGTTTTTTTAGCACGTACTAAAAACTTCCCAGATTTGGGTTTCCGAAGTACGGTTCGATTTGAAGAACTCTTTTACTGTTTTATGCACTCCGTTTCTTAGAAATAATATTCTAAATCATCAAGCCTTATCATTCCTCACAAAACTTTTGAAAAACGTCGATGGTGACTCGGTTTTTTTAGCACGTACTAATAACTTTCAAAATTTGGGTTTCCGAAGTAGGGTTCGATTTGAAAAACAATTTTACTGTTTTATGCACTCCGTTTCTTAGAAATAATATTCTAAATCATCAAGCCTTATCATTCCTCACAAAACTTTCGAAAAACGTCGATGGTGACTCGGTTTTTTTAGCACGTACTAATAACTTTCAAGATTTGGGTTTCCGAAGTCGGGTTCGATTTGAAGAACTCTTTTACTGTTTTATGCACTCCGTTTCTTAGAAATAATATTCTAAATCATCAAGCCTTATCATTCCTCACAAAACTTTCGAAAAACGTCGATGGTGACTCGGTTTTTTTAGCACGTACTAATAACTTTCAAGATTTGGGTTTCCGAAGTCGGGTTCGATTTGAAGAACTCTTTTACTGTTTTATGCACTCCGTTTCTTAGAAATAATATTCTAAAGCATCAAGACTTATCATTCCTCACAAAACTTTCGAAAAACGTCGATCGTGACTCGGTTTTTTTAGCACGTACTAAAAACCTCCCAGATTTGGGTTTCCGAAGTAAGGTACGATTTGAAGGACTCTTTCACTGTTTTATGCACTCCGTTTCTTAGAAATAATATTCTAAATCATCAAGCCTTATCATTCCTCACAAAACTTTCGAAAAACGTCGATGGTGACTCGGTTTTTTTAGCACGTACTAAAAACTTTCAAGATTTGGGTTTCCGAAGTCGGGTTCGATTTGAAGAACTCTTTTACTGTTTTATGCACTCCGTTTCTTAGAAATAATATTCTAAATCATCANTCGAAGTAGGGTTCGATTTGAAAAACTCTTTTACTGTTTTATGCACTCCGTTTCTTAGAAATAATATTCTAAATCATCAAGCCTTATCATTCCTCACAAAACTTTCAAAAAACGTCGATCGTGACTCAGTTTTTTTAGCACGTACTAAAAACCTCCCAGATTTGGGTTTCCGAAGTAAGGTACGATTTGAAGGACTCTTTCACTGTTTTATGCACTCCGTTTCTTAGAAATAATATTCTAAATCATCAAGCCTTATCATTCCTCACAAAACTTTTGAAAAATGTCGATGGTGACTCGGTTTTTTTAGCACGTACTAAAAACTTTCAAGATTTCGGTTTCCGAAGTAGGGTTCGATTTGAAGAACTCTTTTACTGTTTTATGCACTCCTTTTCTTAGAAATAATATTCTAAATCATCAAGCCTTATCATTCCTCACAAAAGTTTCGAAAAACGTCGATCGTGACTCTGTGTTTTTAGCACGTACTAAAAACCTCCCAGATTTGGGTTTCCGAAGTAAGGTACGATTTGAAGAACTCTTTCACTGTTTTATGCACTCCGTTTCTTAGAAATATTATTCTAAATCATCAAGCCATCTCACAAAACTTTCGAAAAACGTCGATGGTGACTAGGTTTTTTTAGCACGTACTAATAACTTTCAAAATTTGGGTTACCGAAGTAGGGTTCGATTTGAAAAACTCTTTTACTGTTTTATGCACTCCGTTTCTTAGAAAAAATATTCTAAATCATCAAGCATTATCATTCCTCACAAAACTTTCGAAAAACGTCGATGGTGAATCGGTTTTTTTCGCACGTACCAAAAACTTTCAAGATTTGGGTTTCCGAGGTAGGATTCGATTTGAAGAACTCTTTTACTGTTTTATGCACTCCGTTTCTTAGAAATAATATACTAAATCCTCAAGCCTTATCATTCCTCACAAAACTTTCGAAAAACGTCGATCGTGACTCAGTTTTTTTAGCACGTACTAAAAACTTTCAAGATTTTGGTTTCTGAAGTAGGGTTCGATTTTAAAAACTCTTTTACTGTTTTATGCACTCCGTTTCTTAGAAATAATATTCTAAATCATCAAGCCTTATCATTCCTCACAAAACTTTCAAAAAACGTCGATCGTGACTCGAT
>NW_019272088.1:501908-503293 GCF_002738345.1 Cucurbita maxima | reverse complement strand
AAGTAGGGTTCGATTTGAAGAACTCTTTTACTGTTTTATGCACTCCGTTTCTTAGAACTAATATTCTAAATCACCAAGTCTTATAATTCCTCACAAAAGTTTCGAAAAACGTCGATCGTGACTCGGTTTTTTTAGCACGTACTTCAAACTTCCCAGATTTGGGTTTCTGAAGTAAGGTACAATTTATAAGAACTCTTTTACTGTTTTATGCACTCCATTTCTTAGAAATAATATTCTAAATCATCAAGCCTTATCATCCTCACAAAACTTTCGAAAAATGTCGATGGTGACTCGATTTTTTTAGCACGTACTACAAACTTTCAAGATTTGGGTTTCCGAAGTAGGGTTCGATTTGAAGAACTCTATTACTGTTTTATGCACTACGTTTCTTAGAAATAATATTCTAAATCATCAAGCCTTATCATTCCTCACAAAAATTTCGAAAAATGTCGATGGTGACTCGATTTTTTTAGCACGTACTAAAAACTTTCAAGATTTGGGTTTCCGAAGTAGGGTTCGATTTGAAGAACTCTATTACTGTTTTATGCACTACGTTTCTTAGAAATAATATTCTGAATCATCAAGCCTTATCATTCCTCACAAAAATTTCGAAAAATGTCGATGGTGACTCGATTTTTTTAGCACGTACTAAAAACTTTCAAGATTTGGGTTTCCGAAGTAGGGTTCGATTTGAAGAACTCTATTACTGTTTTATGCACTACGTTTCTTAGAAATAATATTCTAAATCATCAAGCCTTATCATTCCTCACAAAACTTTCGAAAAACGTCGATCGTGACTCGGTTTTTTTAGCACGTACTAAAAACCTCCCAGATTTGGGTTTCCGAATTAAGGTACGATTTGAAGAACTCTTTCACTGTTTTATGCACTCCGTTTCTAAGAAATAATATTCTAAATCATCAAGCCATCTCACAAAAATTTCGAAAAACGTCGATCGTGACTCGGTTTTTTTAGCACGTACTAAAAACTTACCAGATTTGGGTTTCGGAAGTAGGGTTCGATTTGAAGAACTCTTTTACTGTTTTATGCACTCCGTTTCTTAGAAATAATATTCTAAATCATCAAGCCTTATCATTCCTCACAAAAGTTTCGAAAAACGTCGATCGTGACTCTGTGTTTTTAGCACGTACTAACAACCTCCCAGATTTGGGTTTCCGAAGTAAGGTACGATTTGAAGAACTCTTTCACTGTTTTATGCACTCCGTTTCTTAGAAATAATATTCTAAATCATCAAGCCATCTCACAAAACTTTCGAAAAACGTCGATGGTGACTAGGTTTTTTTAGCACGTACTAATAACTTTCAAAATTTGGGTTTCCGAAGTAGGGTTCGATTTGAAAAACTCTTTTACTGTTTTATGCACTCCG